>NC_023758.2:28715519-28908524 GCF_000499845.2 Phaseolus vulgaris
ACAAGGACCTCTGCCTTTTCTGGAAGAGGGTAGTTGATGCCCACATTAACTTTCCTACTTCTTCAATAATCACCTTCGAATTCCTCGGGAGTCAACTCGAAGCCCACATTGGTAAGCCCCACCTCACCATCAAATTTACCAACTTAGCATTTTTCTCTGTCCTACTTTGGCATTCCGTTATTAACTTATGCGCTGCTTGTGTTATCCCTGTGCAGACATGCTTGTATCTTTTGCTTCTGTTTTAATTGCTCACCTACTTTTTACCTTGTGCAGATAACATGCTGGGAAAAGGCAAAATGGATGAATTGAGGGCGATCGCCCGAACCCACAAGCTGGCGGCGGGCTCCCAAACCGTGTCCAACTCGGTAATGGAGATCGCCGTCGCCCAAGGCAAGACTCCTCCTCAGGGTGCGACTTCTTTTGGGGTACTGCCCGCCCCTCAGAGGAAGAAACTTATCTTGAGGAAGACCAAAAGGAAAGCCCCCCAGGTGGTTAAAGAGGATGAAGAGGATGACGAGGCGACTGAAGACGGCCTTGTCACCAAAAGAACAAGGGTGGCGCCCTCTTCACCACCCGCTCTCCCAACGCCAACGCTGCCCTCTCCTCCAGCTCCAACACCACCAGTCCAAGCAACTCCCTTGGCCGTCGCGCCCTCTGTGGTTGAAGGCAGCGAGCCTAATTTCATTGAGAATCCTCCAAGCGCCTCCACGCCATTTGTATCTGCTGGAGAGGGTCCTCCTTCAACCACCTCTATCGCTGGGGCTGCACCAGAAGGAGATGAGGGTGGCCATAACTCGCCAATCCTGATAACAGAATCTCCGACTTCACCACCACACCAAGAAGCCCCCCTCGCCCTACAAACTCAAGAGGGTGGTGGTGAAAGTCAGCACCAAGCTCCTCCAGCACCTCCACCGGCAATAACCTCAAGTTGCCCCTGTTTTGTCGACGAGGCCTTGGGGCCCTTCACGGCCAAGCTGAAAATGATGGAGAGGATCTCCCCTTAATCGTAACAAAAGCTGTGGAGGAGTCCAACAAAAGGCTTCGGGATGAGAACTTAGCGCTCCATGAGGAGAACCGCCGGACAAGGATTGAGGCGGAAAAACTGTCTTGCAACCTGATGGTGGCAGAAATTGATCACTCAAGGGTGGAGGACGACTTGAACGCTGAGCTAAGGGGCGCACGAAAGGAGGCCTCCGACCTGCGCCAAAAACTGCACCTCCTAGCTCAAGAGAAAATTGAGTTGGAGAGTAAGCTGGTACCCTACAGGCTCAAGGTGGCCAACTTGGAGGCATCAATGAAAGCAGATACGGCCAAGGTGGAGAACCTTGAAAAAAGATTAGCAGATCGGGAGGTGCTCCTCGGGAAAGTCGAGAAGGAGAGGGATGACACCGTGGCTGAGCTCGCCAAGGCTCAAGAGGAAAACAAGGAGATCGTTGCAGAACTGGCCCAGGCGCGGGACGAAGGCAAAAAGGTTGCTGAAGATCTTGCTCAAGCTCGCGGGGAAACTGAAGAGCTGAAGAAACAAACTGACGAGCTGGAGAAACAAACCGAAGAGCTTGAGAAAAACTCCGCCCAAGTACTTGCCGCCGGGTTCAACGCCGCTTTGGAGCAAGTCTCGTGCCAATATCCCGAGCTCGATCTCTCCATGGTGTCAATATGCAACGAAGTGGTGAATGGGAAGATCGTTCTCTCTGAAGATTAATTGTCTCCCTCCATCACTTTGCTCTTTGAAAACTTGGCGCTTATTTCTGTTTAGTAAAAACTTTACGTGCAATTTTTCTTCTTATGTATTTGAACTGACATTGCTTTACGTAACTCCTTCTGCTTTTTGCACCTTCATCTGCTTTCTTACTCGTTGTATGGCTGATCAACTTACTTGGTGAAACTTGCTTAAACAAATCAACCCAGCGATACTCCGGGATCAACTGTTCACTCACCGCTTTGAACTTTAGCAAATCGTTAATCTTATAACAATTTATCGAACTGTTAACTCGAAGTAAGACTTGAGCAACTTATTAACCTTCAAGCGATGACATTTAACAGAACTTGCAAACTTAAGGCAATTAGTTACTTACTAGGCAGCAGGCTTTAACTTAAACTGGTATCACAATACAGTTTACCTGATCTGCCCGGCAAGGTTAGCCTTTACTCCTGTCATCGCCTGGAATTCTTCTGATCGCCATAAGGTTCCGGCGATGTAAGCTCTCTTTGCTTCCATCTCTTGGCTTTTGTACCCTCATCTGGGGGGTAGAGGCGCCTTTCGGATCCTTCTCTACCTCCTTGAGTTTCAGAACAATAAGCCGGATAGCGAGGCGTTCTTTTTGAACCTACCTTAGCCATCTTTTAAAACTTTTTCCACCCTTCACGCCATACCTGAACTCGTTCAAGACAAGAAGTATTTTATCTGCCTTCACACCGCCTACAAGCGTGGAAGTCTTCAATGGTCTTACTAAGTCAATATTGATGTTTCACTTAAAGGGGGAAAGGCGTTTCCCTTCCTTTCCCGTCGTTTAAGGTCACGAACACCCCTGACCTTTCAGTTCATCTTGCCTAAACTCACTTTGAGGTGAGAAGGACTTTTTCTCACCTGAACTCGCTCGACGGCGAGAAGGACTTTTTCTGGCCTGAACTCGCTCGGCGACGAGAAGGACTTTTTCTAGTGCCTCAACTTGCTCAGGGTGTACATCTCCTTCCCCCTGGATGCACTGAGGACTTTTTCTCTTTCTCGCCTGCACTCGCACGAGGGCAAGGAGGTCTTTTACTCTTTCTCGCCTACATTCGCACGAGGGCGAGGAGGTCTTTCTTTTCTCGCCTCCAAACGCACGAGAGCGCTGAGGTCTTTAGACGTTGCTGATGCCTCCGATCGCCGAAAGGCGATGAGGACTTCAAAACTTTAACTGATGCCGCCAATCGCCGAAAAGCGATGGGGACTTTAAAACTTTTTCTTAGAAAGCATGCAGCATAACTTCAAACTTGCCTTGAATCACGTACGAGTGATAAGGTCTTTTTCTAAAACTTTCGAAACAACAAGCATGCAATCTTAGAAACTCTAAACTTTTTGAAAACTTTTCTTTATTGGGTGGCCTCATTAAAAACCCTCCTTAGGAAAAAAAGAGTGCCCCCTTCAAACTGTTTTGACAGAAAGCTTGCAAATCTCTTTATGTTCGTTTTTACTAACAAAGCTTTAACTGTAATATAACTTGAGGTGTGTGGCGTTCCAAGTGCGAGGAATCGCCCCTCCTTCCAATGTCTCTAAGCGGTAGGCGCCGTTCCCGAGCGCCTCGGTTATTCTGAACGGTCCTGTCCACTTAGGCGATAACTTGTTTTCCATCTCGTACCGGTGGGCCTTCCTCATCACCAGGTCGCCTTCTTTAAACTGTCTTGGCATCACCTTCGAGTTATACCTTCGTTCAATCCTCCTTTTCACTGCCTCAACCTTTACTCTCGTCTCCTCCTAGACCTCATCCAGTAAATCCAGATTCAACCTTCTCTCTTCGTTTGAGTCTTCCGCTACAAAGTTCTGGAATCTCGGCGAGCTCTCCTGGATTTCCACTGGAATCATTGCATCACATCCATAGACAAAGCTGAACGGGGTCTCATGAGTTCCTGACTGCTCGGTGGTATGGTACGCCCAAACTATGCGGGGTACCTCCTCAGCCCATGATCCCTTGGCTTTCTCTAACCTTCTCTTCAATTCTCTTAGCAACACCCGATTGGCGGACTCTACTCGGCCGTTTGTCTGAGGGTGCTCGACGGATGCAAACACCTGCTGAATTCTCACCTCTTCGCACAGCTTCTTCAGTAGGTGACTTGCAAACTGAGTTCCATTGTCCGACACCAGGCGCTTAGGCACACCAAACCGGCACACGATGTTCTTCCATACAAAGCTCTCAATCTTGTGTGCGGTGATCTGGGCTACTGGTTCTGCTTCGATCCACTTGGTGAAGTATTCAATCGCCACCACCAAGTACTTCATCTGCCTGATCGCCAATGGGAAAGGTCCCAGAATGTTAATTCCCCACGTATGAAACGACCAAGGGTTGTAAATTGACTTTAACTCTTCTGGAGGCGCTTTGTGCCAATCGGCGTGCTGCTGGCATTGCTTGCAACACTGCGCATACTTCTTGCAGTCCTCCCTCGTTGTTGGCCAGTAATAGCCTGCACGGAGAGTTCTTGCAGCCAGAGCTCGACCCCCGACATGGCTTCCACATATCCCTTCATGGAGCTCGGCCATGATTCTTGTACATTTTTCCCCGTGCACACATTCCAGGAGGGGGTGTGTGAACCCAAACCTGTATAACTCGCCATCAATCATGGTAAACTTGCTGGAGTTCTTCTTTATCTTTCTAGCCTCTGTCGGATCCAGCGGGAGAAGGCCATTTGCCAGGCAGCGCTGGTACTGGGTTATCCAAGTGTCTGGCTTATGCGTGGCACAAACTTGCGTCATGTTCACCCTCTCCCCACGACATGCTCTTATTCGCGGCGACCTCAAGGTCTCCTGAGTCAAGGACCTGTAACTCCTCGCCGCTTTCTCCGTCGACTTGCTTATCTGAAGAACCAGGTGGTCTGCCACAAATGCTCTAGGCGTCTTCAGAGTTTCTTGGATCACTGTCCTCTGTCTACCCCCCTTGCCCGAACTGGCGAGCTTGGCTAGCAAGTCTGCTCGGGCATTCTGCTCTCTGGGCACATGCACCACTTCAAACGAGACAGAGGAACTCTTCAACTCCTGCACATACTCCAAGTGAGCCGCCATTTGTGGATCCTTGGGCTGGAACTCGCCTGTTACTTGTCCCGTGACTAATAACGAGTCACTCTTAGCCATCAGCACCCTAGCTCCCATCTCCTTGGCCAGCAGGATTCCGGCGATCAACGCCTCATACTCTGCTTGATTGTTGCTGGCTTTGAAGGCAAACCTCAGGGATTGTTCTATCAGCACGCCGTTGGGCCCTTCTAGAATGACTCCAGCACCGCTACCCTGCTGGTTTGACGATCCGTCCACCGAGAGCACCCAACGAAAATCATCCCCTTCAACTCGTGTTGCTTCTGACGAGAGCCCGACCACAAAATCGGCGAAAATCTGCCCCTTGATCGGACCTCGGGGCTCATACTTGATGTCGAACTCCGATAGTCCCACCGCCCACTTCACCATTCTCCCAGCTACGTCAGGCTTCTTCAGGACCTTCTGGATGGGCAAGTCGGTCATCACCAGGACTGTAAAACTGTGAAAATAGTGGCGCAACCTCCTCGCTGAAAATACTACAGCCAGTGCAGCTTTCTCCAAGGCCTGATACCTCACCTCCGGGCCCTGCAACACCTTGCTGACGAAATAAATAGGCTTTTAAGCCTGGTCTTGATCTTGGGCGAGAACCGCACTCACCGCCCTCTCAGTTACATCAAAATACAACCTGAGAGGGGTTCCTACCAAGGGTTTACACAAAACCGACGGGCTTGCCAAGTACTCTTTAAGCTTCACGAAGGCTTCTTCACACTCCTTCGACCAGACAAACTTGTTGTTTCGCCTCAAACACTAGAAATACAAATGGCCTTTCTCTCCGCTGGCTGATACAAAACGAGACAGGGCGGCCATCCGACCTGTAAGCTGCTATACCTCCTTCACGGTAGCCGGGCTCCTCATCGCCAAAATGGCAGCACACTTATCAGGATTCGCCTCTATTCCTCTTTCAGTTAAGAGGAATCCCAAGAACTTCCCTGCCTCCATGCCAAAAATGCACTTCTCGAGGTTCAGCTTTAATCTAAACTTGGCGATTGTGGTGAACAACTCCTCCAGATCCGCAACGTGCTTGCTCTTTTCTGGCGAGATCACGACCATATCATCTATGTACGCTTGCACATTCCTTCCCAACATTGGTGCAAGTACCTTATCCATCAATCTTTGGTACGTGGCCCCCGCATTCTTCAGCCCAAAGGGCATCACCTCGTAACAGTAGCATGACCTCTCAGTCATGAATGCAGTTTTCTCTTCATCCATGGGATGCATCTTTATCTGATTATACCCCGAGAAGGCATCCAGAAAGCTCAGCAACTTGCACCCTGCTGCACTGTCGATCAAGGCATCTATGCTTGGCAAAGGGTATGAATCCTTTAGGCAAGCCTTGTTCAGGTCAGTGAAGTCGACGCACATGCGCCACTTCCCATTTCTTTTCTTCACCAGCACGACATTAACCAACCACTCAGGGTACTGGACTTCCCTTATATGGCCTGCGGCGAGGAGCTTCTGTGTTTCGTCCCTGATCGCCTGCCTCCTCTCCTCGTTGAATTTCCTTCTTCTCTGCCGCACTGGTCTAACTTGTGTGTCCATTACCAAATGGTGACACAAGAAATCGGGGTCAATTCCCGGCATGTCTGAAGCAGACCATGCAAAAGCATCCAGATGCCGTTCTATCACCTTGGCGATCTGGTCTTGGAGCTCAGCCTCCAAAGATCTTCCCAGCTTGAAGACCTTTCCCCCGATCTCCCTTTCGAGCCATTCCTCGACGAGTTTGGGTCTGGCTTCCCTGGCGATCACTGCCTTGGCGATTCCCAATTCCCTCGCTTCCTCTGGGCGGTTCCTCGCCTCTTCCTCCCGTCCGGCGCTCTCTCCCTCAACCTCAGCCTCCACCATGGTGACATCGCCTCCGGCGGCCTCTTCTATCACCGCATCAACAACTCGCCATTCAGTTGGCTTGGGCTTCACACCAGGAGGCGGTGCCGTGGTGATGTAACTTACTGACCTCCTATTCTTGAGGCTATTCTCATAGCATTTTTTCGTCTCCTTCTGGTCAGATCTGATGGTGATCACCACCCCCTCCATCGATGGTAACTTCACCTTCGTGTGCCTAGTTGAGGGCACAACTCCTATTCTGTTGAGGGTTGGTCTCTCCAACATAATGTTATATGTTGAGGGGGCATTCACAACAAGGTACTTGATTTTCTCCGTCCTCGAGGCCACCTCATTCGTGAACGTTGTTCTTAGCTCGATGTACCCCCTGACCTCCACCTGATCGCCAGCGAACCCAAACAAACACCCTCCATAGGGTCTTAGCTGGTCAAGGGGTAGTTGCAACTGTGTAAAAGTCGGCCAGAACATTACATCTGCCGAGCTTCCTTGGTCCACTAACACCCGGTGGACTTTCCTTCCCGCTGTGACGAGTGAGATGACTATGGGATCGTTGTCGTGAGGCACAACGTCCCTGAGATCCTCCTTTGTGAACGTGATATCCACATCTGGCGAGTGGTCCTCGAACATGTCCACCGTCATCACAAACCCTGCATATTTCTTCCTCTGTGATGCAGTGCATCCACCACCCAAGAAACCTCCAGCGATGGTGTGGATCTCGCCGTGGGTTGGCATCTCATGCTGCTGACCCTCACCACTCGCCGGCTGGGAGCTCGACGCACCCCCCGTCCTCCTGTCCAGCAGGTAATCATTCAAGAAACCGCTCTTGACCAGGTCGTCGAGCTGGTATCCCAGGGCCAAACACGAATCAACGGTGTGACCAAAACTTTGGTGGAACTCACACCAGGCGTCTGGTTTTGGTCCTAACACCTTGTCGTCCACTTTCTCAGGCGCCTTAAGCCTAGCTGCTATGTTGGGAATGGCGATCAGATCCGCCAACCCCATGACAAACTTGTGCTTTGGTAGGCGATTGTACTCCCTGGGCCCCTTCCCTTGTTTCTCTTGGGATCATAAGGATGGCGAGTCCTCTGATCCTTCCTAGCCGCTATCGTCTCCAGCACCCTCTGCGGCTGGATTCTCGTCTGGGCACGTGGCCTAGCAGGGGCCACGCTCCCTCTCTTCTCGGCGACCTCACTCTCATCGGCGATGTGGGCCACCGCAAGTCGCCTAACCTCAGCAAATGTGGCGGGGTGAGCCTAATCAGCGCCTCACAGAAAGGTCCCGGCAGCACGCCCTTTTTGAAGGCGTATACCAGCATCTCCTCGTCTTTAGCAGGCGAGCGGACCATCTGTGCTCCAAAACGATTCAGATAGTCCCTGAGGGACTCTCCCTGGTATTGCCTTATGTCGAACAGGTCATAAGACACCCTAGGTGGCGCCTTGTTCACAATGTACTGCTTGACGAAAAGCTTCGAAAACTGCTGAAAGTTTGTTATGTGACCTATAGGCAAGCTCACAAACCATTCCAGCGCTGTTCCCTGGAGCGTGCCCACAAACATCTTGCAGTATACAGCATCTGAGCCTCCTGACAGCATCATCTGCGTGTGGAACGTGGTGAGATGTGCCTCAGGGTCCTCCACGCCGGTGAAAGAAGCTTTCATTGGTACTACGCTCGCAGGAATAGGCGTGTCGGTGATCGCCCGAGCAAACGGCATAGGGAAAACGCGCGGCGATGACGACGGCGCGACCTCTTCAACAGATGGGCGTCCTCTCTGCTCCTGAAGAGCTTGACGCAACTCCTCAGTTACTTTGCTGAGCTCTTCATTCCTGGCCCGATAGGCGACCAGGTCTTCATGCATCTTCGCTTGCTCTATGCGCGAGGCCTCCACATTCGCCTGCAGTGCGCGCATGATCTCCACCATCTGCGTCATGGTCATGGCGCCTTCTGTAGCAACTGGCACAACGGGACTTGAATGGTTGCTTCTCATCTTTCTCATGAAAACTCAGCAAACCACACTTCAACGAGCAAAACCTTCTCCAGCAAACGATCAATCCAGCAGTCAACCGATCCGAAACTTCCAAACTCCCAAGAACTTCCTCAAACGCCACCACAACTGCACGCCGATAGATTCGGACGTCCAAACCTTCACAGAAACTAGCAACCTCACCACGAACCTACCACTTCTCCAGCAAAACTCCCGATTCACCGATCAGAAACGCGAACGAACGGTAAAACTTCGAACCAACCGATTGAAAACCACACAAACAGCAAGAAACCTCAAGAGAACGATCGAAAGCTCGAACGAACGGTGGCAAACTTCAGACTATCGATTAAAACCCAAACGAACGGCAGAAAACTCGAATTCACCGAACAAAAATTCGAACGAACAGTGGAAAACTCGACTTCACCGAACAAGAACTCGAACGAACGGTGAAAAATGGTTGCACCAGCACACAACCACGCGGAAACTACAGAAACCTCAAGAACTTGACGTTGTGGATGGGAACAGGTTTTACACGGCCCCACGGTGGGCGCCTGATGATCCTGCCTGTTGACCAGAGCGCAAGAGCCTTGTCTCGTCAAAGGTGTCTTCCTCTGGATCGGCTTTGCACCACGCTAGCTTCCGTCCTTCACTCCTCGATTCACCTCAAGAACCTGCAAAAGACAGAGTGGCGCCGCTGCGGCCGATCGCGCTCTGACGCTCAAGTCAGTGACGGAACCACCAAAAACTCTAAGAGAGAAAACTAAGGACTCAAGGAACCGTGCAAAAACTCTCTCAGCGTACTCAAGTATTCTCAAGCGTAAAAAAGTGTTCTAAACGCGCGTACCTCAGAAGTTCGTTAGAATCCCTTATATACCTGTGCACATTCTCTCTCCTGACAGTTACACCTCTGGACACGTGGCTCGCATCCAGATGTACACGTGTCACCATCTGGAGCGTCCTCTACTTGAGCGTCACTTCTTACTCTTCAGGCTGTTTCGACTAAGTTACCCATGCAAGGAGTAACTCGGTGTATAGCTGCCTTGGAGTGCGATCTCTTCTATGTAGCAAGTGCGGGGTGTCACCATGCACACCTTCTCTGTGGTCTCGCCGGCCGCCATCATGATCTGCTTCACTTTCTTCACCGTGCATGTCTTGGTAAGCTGTTCCCTGACCTCAACCTCTGGCTAGCTAGGGAATGATCATCTGAAAACTTCATCCTTCGCACTCATGCTCCTTGAAAGCCTTGAACAAGCTTTCCTGATCTTTCGGCGATGTCCTCCTCTCGGCGATCTATGATCACTTGGTCGCCCAATCTCGCATACGGCGACGACAACACAAGCCTGGTGACCGCCGGTTTAGATATGCTAGAGGTCGGAGCACGCCAACTTAACGACTGGCGACTACACGAACTCCCCGATGTGCTTCCCTTCTGCCAGCCAGGTGTTCCGCTTAACACGCCTATTTTATCTCTTGCTGCCACGTCATCACTCCCGACTACCTGGTCGGTACAGTTACGGAAATGGTGTTTGACGTTTCTGGAGCAGCGTTGTTGGTTTTATCCGTCTTGTCAGCCATAAGTCCTTACGATTGTAGTAAATTAGGCTTTAAAACAAGCAAAATTGATTTCGTGAGGCGTGAGTAATCACTATCCGTAAGGACTTATCCGTGGTATATTGCGCAAGTCCCCTAGGGTACAACTGGAACTTCCTGGAGATTTCCGAGGATCAGAACTAGCAAGTTACTCTTAAAAGAGTAATAATCCAATAAACCCATAAATCTTATAATAAAGTAATTTTAAATGATGAGAGAGAAAGAGAAAAAGTGAAAAGATGATAGGAAGAAGAAGGGTTTCACGGTGGTGTTGGGTGAAGGAGTTGAAGAAGGTGAATGAGTGAGATGTGTCAATGAAGAGGATGGACCTCTCTTTATATAGAGAAAAGGAGTAACGGCCTCAAAACCGCCACAACCCTAATCCTGTCCCTGGCAGCACTACTCCTCACTCCAACGGCCCAACATCCAGTGAAGAACGGTTGAGTCTTCGAAGGTCTGAGTCTTGCGCACGGAGCACCTGCCTTTGCAACGATCGTGAGTGTAGAAGAGGATCCCATACATGAGAGTTTCCACAAATCGCGCAGCAACGGAACCCTAAGAACCAGTCTCCGGTGCGCTCTTGCTTCCGATATCTCCTCCAACAGAAACACCGAAAAGGATTTATGCGTATATTTTTTTTTCGGTTTTGCACACTCTATTTTATATTTTTATTTTGCTATATCCGATTTTGTTTTACAACACTTTCTATGAAAAACAACATAGATGTAATTTTGAACTTCAACTTTTAATGGCATAAATTTAGCATTTCGTTGTTGAAATTGTATAGTTTTAATATTGTATTGGTTTTTCGGAAATATTGTACAGATTTTGTATTACAAGATGATGTTACGATAATTAAGATCTTACTTGACACATTTAACAATATTGATTTCATATATATATTAAACAAATTTAAGTTTAGTTTGAAGGATCGACGTGAACAATTTTTAATTAAGAATGAATTGAAGTTTAAAAATATAGTCTCGAGGCATAGTTGTTATTTTATTTTATAAATTCATACATATTTTCTTAGGATGTTGTACATTAAATATATTTAGATTAATTTAGTGATAATTTAATAGGTTGAATGTCTCCTCCCTCTACCATCATATTAGATCATGAAAACATAACTAACTCAAACAGCTCCCACTAAAAGTAAAACCAAATTTTCCTCTTAAGAATTGTAAGATGGATAAAATAAAATAAAAAATTAAATACTTAATTTTGTTCGCATCAATAAAATAAAATAAATTGAAGGAGAGAATATTTATTTATTCATTTTAGAAACTATTATTAAAAATGTCTTATTCGGAGATGTACTTATATGGGTTCGAAATGTTGGTCGTTGTACCAATAAAAAGCTTAGACAATTATATTACTAAACTATAATTAAAACTCGTGTTCCACATTTCTTTTACTCATTCTCCTTTCTTTTCCCATTTACCTAATGCTCTCACACTGTCCAATTTATACTCAGTTTCACATAAGCAAGTTAAAAATGTAAATTAAAATCCTTTGACATACAAAATATTTTATACCAAAAGAACTAAATAATATTAATCCTCATTCACTAGTAGATTTTTTATATTTCATTTAATTTTACAAAAAATATACAACAAAAAAAATGCATTTTTAACCATTTTTTTTTATATAGAAAATTCATAAAATTATTTTACAAAATATATATATATATATGGTTGATCTGGGTTGTCTTTATGCGAGGCTTGTCCTTACGAGCTAGGGCACCTTCGTTCTGCTCCGTTTGTGAATACCTGAAAAGAAGTGAACAAAGGGGTGCCCTCGCGACCGTTTGCACTCCGACGATCAAGTCAGCTAGCGAGAAACATCAAAGGTGACGCACCTCCGTATCGGAACACCGTAAACGAATGCTCTGAAGGTGGTCAGAAATAATCGAGTGACTAAAATTGTGTTGCCCTAATCGTCTTGTGCACATAGTGGGTGCGCAGTGAAAACAACTAGGGTTTGTGTTCTGTGTAAAACTGCGAGAATTAGGTCAAAACTCGGATCCCTTTTAAATGTCCCAAGGCCCCCTTTTATACACCTTTTGCATTTAAAGCGCATTGAAAGCGTATAAAAATATTCCTTGGAACGTTCGAATCTTAACTGATTTAACGCATACCTTAGCGAACTTTTAGGAAAGCCTTGATGTTTTTAGCGCTTATTGTCACGTGTTCTTCTGACTTGATCGCGTCTCTTCGCGGAGGGCCCTACAGCGCCGTAACCCCACTTAGGGTTAATCCATCGTGCAAACCCTCCTTTCTCGAAGTGCACTTGTCGCAAAGGGGGTGACTTTCTGGGTGCCAACTCATGCGCCCCAACTCCTAGTCACTCACCTTGATAGTGTATTTACCTTTCTCTCGTACCATGCACGTGGTTCTCCCCTGGGCGTGGCCCCCTCATGGGTCGTATCTGTCCCAGGGTTTTCCAGCGGTGGCGTGGGTACTTCACGAGTTAGGTTACTCCCTACTAGTACTAGAACTATGGCCTTGAAGCCACCTTTTTCCTTCTCTTTGTCATCATTCTGAGTTGTCAAGGAGGCCCGAGTCCTCCTTGTGATGTCTTGACTCGGCTATGTCTTATTTTGGTGATGCCTTTACCTGGCGACGCCTTTCTTGGGCGACGCCTTCGCGGCGACGCCCTAACCTGACGATGCCTCAAGCGATCAACCTGTTGACTTCCTTTCCCTTTTTTGGGACCCTCGAGCGGTCCCACCACGTGTTGACTTTGACTTTTACTTTTGGTCAACGTCCCGAGACGGTATAATTACATGACAAAATATATCGGAACAATAATGCTTTTATAGACAAAAAAAAATATATAATATAATATAATGTAATATCTAAATGGCGGTTGAAAGTAGAAGATAGGAAACTGAACAGTAAATAAAACCACCAAAGCATTTTAAATTTTGAAGGTAGTATTTAAATGATTTGCATGTTAAGCTTTGAAATCTTAATCTCAAAGATAAATGTATTTTTCATGTTGAAATAGAACTATTTTTAATGGTGATAATTAGTTACTAAATGAGGAAAAATATTATTGGTTTAAACCTGTTTAAAAACAGACTGGGCCTCTACACCCGCTCATTAGACACCAACATCATTTCTTCCTGCACCTCTGCATTTCTTCTGCACCATTATAAATATAACTTTTTTTTTCGAAATATAAAATCTGAAAGTTAAATTAAAAGTATCTTTTACATCATAAATTTAAATTTATTTTTTACTTTAAATTGCAATCCAAAAGTAAATAAGTGATGATTGAGTTAACATTCAGTTTTTGTGACTTTTTATTGAAAGTTGTGACAGCGAGAAAGATAGTGATATTATTTGCGAGAAATTCGATATTAGTGACATTTTTTTCTCAGTGCAATAATTATTGAAGAGCTAGCGTTCGATTCTCATGACCTCCTTATTTACAGTTGTACAAACGAGAAAGATAGTAATATTATTGACGAGAAATTTGTTATTGGTGACAGTTTTTTTTTGTCAGTGAAAGTATTATTGAAAAAGATAACTAAAATGATATAAGTCATTTTGAATTATGTATTATAGTCTAAAAGATACCTTAACTTTCATACAATTCAAAAAGGAAGAGAAAAATAAGATTTTTTTATGTTTATAAGTTTCATAAGAAATGTATGGAGATATTGGACGAAATGCTCAACGCCAGTTGCATAGGTGCTCAGCTGGCAATTTTTCCACCAAAAAGACAGGGGCAATGCCTGCACCCAACATTTTTTAATGTGTACAGTACAATTTAAAATATTCTGAAAATACCTTTATTCCAAAAATAAAAAATGGAAATAAAAATTATGTTTTCCAAAAAATAAATCCGAAAGAGATTATTGTGTTTTGGATATAAAAATTCAGAAAAAAAAATCAAAACTCCATTAAAGATAACAAAATATGGAATTTAAAATAATACATTCCCGAAGAGATTATAGTATTCTGAAAACGAAAATCCAGAATGTAAAATGTACCCCATTTCTTAAGGGTACTTTCGTCTTTCCTCTGTAATTGGATGTAGTGATATGGTGCAGGAAGCAATTATCAAAAGACAGTATGGTGACCCAATGCGTTGGCCCAAATAAAAGCATTACTAGAACAATGTTAAATTGACAGTTTCTTCTGCACCCCACGTTTATCTTCCTCCATCCCCACACTCTTATGTAAAGACTAAATCGCCCTTATTAGTTTTTAAAATTCCAAAAATATCCTAACCTAATAAAAACCCAGAAACGCAGAGTTGTTTTCTTCTTGCACAGCCGCCTAGTCTCCTTCTTGCAGTGGCACCTCCAAATTAAAAAAAATGCATTCTTCTCTCAATCTCACACATCTCTTGGTGATTTAGAGTGTCTTGACAAAGATAAGTAAATATTTTGCTTTTGGATATGTAAATCCATTTTTTTATGGATTTTTGTTTCCGTCATTTCTTATTCACCTTCCAGCTTGTAGAATCTGGTAAACTTTCAGATTATAGAATATGGATGAATTTTGGCTTCTCCAATCCAGTAAAATTCCGAATTTAAGTTTCCGATAAAATCTTGGATTTGTGGTTCCAAGAATGTTGCGGATTTGTGGTTCTGGGATTGTTCTGGATTTGTGGTTCCAGAATACTAATTTGTTATTTCGTGTTTGTGTTGACTCAATCTCAAACTAGAGGAGTTGTGGGACTGGGTGAGTATGGACTCATTCATTAGTTTATAATTTGGTTTAACTTGAATGGTGTAATTGAAAAAAAATGATGAAGACTAAGGGAGAAGGTTCACAAGGTGATCGTCTACGTCCCACAACCTCTCTTAGAAGAAGAAGAAGAAGACATGTTAATGAAGATGAAGAACATGTTGAACATAAAGATGCATAACATGTTGAAACTGAACCCCAAATGGAGGTGGAGGATGAAGGCGCACCTGAAGTAGAAGGTGAAGGTTATCCCGGAGGTCCACTGGATGGGACATTGTTGACAGGTTATGAAGACCATGTGGCCATGCAATTATGGAATGGTGTGGTAAGTAAATATGTTGTAATATGATACTTGTTCATTGTTAATGTGATATCACTACAAAAAAAAAGTGTATATTGTGACGGTTATTTTCGTATAAATTGGCGTTTATAACCGTCACAATATATACTTGTGGTGGTTTGCCAAACCGTCATAGAACTGGCCGTCACAAAGTTTATTGTGGTGGTTTTACGCTCGCTACAACACCCGCCACTTTAAACATAGTGTAAGTAGTGGCGGTTTTTATATGTAAGTAGTGACATTTTTATATGTAAGTAGTGTCAGTTATAACTGTCGCAATTTAATTTATTGAAGAAGATTTTGACATCATAATATAAGTAAGTAGTCGCATTTTTAAATGACGTAATTTAAATTATGAATAAATAAAATTTAATCACCACTTTTTTATAATCTTTTTTATAATATGTTTTATGCAATTAACCTAAATATAATATATTTTCATAATAAAATAAAATAATGTATAAAGTTATAATCATTCATTCATTTCATTGAGAATTAAAGCACACATGATATTGTTCAAAAGTTTATACATAATTGAAAGTTAAAACACATAAAAAGTTCATACATCCCTAATCAAGTTTAAAATTACATCACATAATTGTTCAAAAGTTCATACATCCCTAATCAAGTTTAAAATTAAAAAACACATCCCTAATCAATTTTGCTTCCAACACTTGATCTTATTACTTGATTAGGTGATGGAGCACCACTTCCATTATCTGATGTCTGAAATAAATAATGAATAGTATGTCATCAAAATACCATAAAATTTTCAGATAATAGGTCAAGGTCAATTTTGATATATTTAAAATTGTGGGGTTGTAGGAAGAAAACCATGGAGTGCAGGAAGAAAAGGCTTGTTAAATTTCTTCTGTTGTCAGCAGATTCAACTGCTCGTTCCAAGCCCAAGCCCAATTAGCAAAAACAAATCCCGTAATAAAATTGAAATAAAGTGTTCCACAATTTTCACATCTGCATGTCAAAAGATTAAGACATCTCATATGAACAATCAAATGGGAGAATTGAACAAAAAGGGCACTGGCTCTCTATTTGGGGCAAAAATATCATAAGGATAATAATAAGCATTATTACACATAAATCAGGAAAAAAATAATAAATTAACTTCATTTGGTTGATTGGAACAAAGAAGGAATGTTAAAATTGTATGGTTGACTGAATTTTATAATTATTACTATGAAAAAATTATTAAATAAAAACAAATTTCAGAGATTAAAAATAATTAGTTATTATATTAACTAAATTATTTATCATTTAAAAAATTAAAAAAATATTGGTTTTTAAATTAGTTTCTATTATTAATAAATATTTTTTAAATTGATATCTAATTAGCTACAAAGGTTTTAACTACCAATTATTTAAATTTTAAATTTGGTAGAAAAACCTAGATACCAATTTAGAAACTATTTATCAATAAAAAGACTAATTTAAAAATCAATCATTTTTTTAATCTATAAAATTATATATAATTTAGTCAATATAATAACTAATTATTTTTTATTTTTAAAATTTATTTTTATTTAATGATTTTCTTGTAGTGTATATTACTTATGTAACTTAATTAAGTGATATATTTATGATTTAATGTAAATAAAATAATTATATATTGTTTTTACCTTTTCATGTAATAATTTACTTTTAATATTATTTATTTTACTCAAAAAAATTGTTTTACTTTCTATATATTATAATATTAAATTATTATAAAAAAATTAAATACTAGAAACATGAATTTCGATCTATAAAGCGAGAGAACTAATAAAATGTTTATGTTTTAAGAACTAACAATTAAAATTGCATGCAATGTAAAAAGACATTACACTTTTATTTTTCTATTCTTTTGTAAAGTAAAACTAATATAAAATATGTGATTTAAATATTCTTTAAATTTCTACAAAAAGTATTCTATCCTATTTTAGTTTTTTTTTTAATTTTTTTCTATTTTGCTAGTTATTTAATTAATTATTGTTGTGATTAATTTAGTACTAAAAATATAAATGTTCAGTAAGATTTATAGTTAGATTTTTAAGTGCATAATTCAATTAACTAATATATTTAATATTGTATAAGTAAGATAATGACATTTTTTTTATATTTAATGTTTTATGATCCATAGTTTTTATATTAAAAGAAAAATATTATATATCATTTTTTATAATTATAAATTTATTATTTTGTACACAAAGAATATTAGTAGCATAGTACATTATATTAATAAAACTATTATATTAATTTTTATTTACATAAAAAATTAAAGAAAAAATTATATTAATTTCTAATTTTAATATATTTTAATTAATACTTATTAAAATATAATACACATTTTATTTTATTTTTCTTTAAACAAAATTGTTTATGATATATTAAAAAAATATGATTTTATTATCATTCAAATATTTAATATCAAACTTGATATATAGGAAATAAATGGTAACAAATTATGCTAATGTTTTTATGAATAAATGACAGAAAAACACTACAAGAAAATCACGAAATAGAAACCAATTTTAGAGACAAAAAATAATTAGTTGCTATAGTGACTAAATTAGAGAACATTTTAGGGACTAAATAAATTTTAGTTTCTAAATTAGTTTTTATTATTGTTAAATGATTTCTAAATTGGTATCTAATTAGCAACTAAAGGTTTTGCTACCAAATTTAAAATCTAAATAATTGGTAGTTAAAACCTTGTTAGCTAATTAGATACCAATTTAGAAACTATTTCACACTAATAAAAACTAATTTAGAAACCCATTTTTTTTTAGTTTCTAAAATAGTCTCTAATTTAGTTTCTATTGCAACTAATTATTTTGATATATAAAAATTAGTTTTTATTTAATAATTTTCTTGTAATGAAAATATCACTCTGTCCAAATTCCATGTAATACTAATGTAATGATAACAATGAGGTCTAGCTATGTTGATAAATAATAATAAATATTCAGCTAAAGATCCATTTTAAACAAAGATATACAAATTATTTAAAATTGAAGTCCTTACAAAGAAATTAAAATAGATTGAAAAATCCCTTTAAATCAAACTTTAAACTATAATGCTTTAAGAAATTATGAAAATTGACTATATAACAATCAGTTGATAACACTAATCATAAAAATATAGATATTAAAATACTATAATATTATACTTCACATATTATTAGAAGAAGGGAGAGATGATGTTGGAAAATTTACAAAACAAGTATACTCTATGGTGTTTCATTGTGGACAATTTTTTATAAAAGTTAGAAAAATAAGTAAGTGGTACACGATATTACAATTTTGAAAGGAGAAGATGTGTTTGGTGTATCTGTTTTTTTTTTTTAAAAAAAAAAGAAATGGTATCTTAAGTTACATTACAAAAGAAATTATTAAATAAAAACCAAATTTAGAAATAAAAAAATTAATTTCTATATATAAAGACTATTTTATAAATAAAAAAATAATTTTTAAATTAGTTTCTATTATAATAGTTAAATAGTTTTTAAATTGATATCTAATTAGGAATCAAATTTTTCTACTAAATTTAGAATTTAAATAATTTCTAGTTAAAACCTTAGTAACTAATTATATATTAATTTAGAAACTATTTAACAATAATAGAAACTAATTTAGAAACTAAAAAAAAAATTAGTTTATAAAATGGTCTCTAATTTAGTTAATATAATAATTAATTAACTTTTTATCTAAAATTAATTTTTATTTGATAAATTTTCACGTATTGTTACTATTATTATTTTTATTCTCTAAAGTCGTGTTTAAGAAAATGAATTTTGGAATTCTTTTCTCTTTATACCACTTATAAAAAAAAGTTTTATGTAGAAGTTATGCCTATAAGTATGACTTTTTATTTTATTTTATTTTTGTTTTTTTAATATATACATTACTTTTATCTTTTATTTTGTTATAAGTTAATTTGAAATTATAAAGATATTTATTCTATTTTTTCTGAAAATTCTTACCAAATGAAAGGATTTAACTACAATTTTATTTTTTTTATAAATCAAAGCGATTTCAATAGAAATTAAACTTCAACCCTGTGAGGTTCACAATAAAAAGTATTTGTCAATATTTTTAATTATAAGAATAAATCCTTAACTTAATTAATATTAATATTCATAATTAAGTAAACACTATAAGAAAATTATTAAATAAAAATTAATATTAGATACTAAAAATAATTAGTTACTATATTGATAAAATTAGATACTTTTTTACATACTAAAAAAATTATTGGTATATATCTAAATTAGTTTCTATTATTGATAAGTGATTTTTAAATTGATATTATAATTATATACTACCCTAAACCCTAAACCCTAAACCCTAAACCCTAAGATTTTAGATACCAACTTTTGAATCTAAATAATTAGTGACTAAAATGTAGCTAGTTAATTAGATACCAATTTAGAAACTATTTATTAATAATAGAAACTAATTTAGATATTAATAAAAAAATTATTCTCTAAAATAGTATCTAATTTAATCAATATAAAAGTTATTAGTTCTTCATCTTTAAAATTAATTTTTAATTAATGATTTTCTAGTAGTGCAACATCAACACATAAGTTTGAAATATAAATAAAAATAAAACATAATAAAAAGTCGTGTATATATAAAATTAAAAAAGGAAAAAAAAATCCTGCTTCTTCTATATATAGAAAAAAAAACAAATTGTATTCCCATTTTTGTAATCTTTTATTTATCCATTTTTCTAATTTTTATTAAAATTACTCATTTTTATAAAAACAAACAAACTCACAAATTACACTTGTTTCAGTAAAATTTTGGAGGATGTTATACCTACCACCAATCTAACTAGTTGACAGAATGAGAACAATTTTGTGTCCTTGGGCTATACCAGCTACATGTCTTGGACATTATACTAAGAATACTCACCATACAATATTTTTCCACATTCAAAAGTTAATGTCTCCATCAAATAATAAATACCAAAATTTTATTAAAAAAATATCAAAAGACAAATCTACTAGTTCAAGTTATATTGTTATAAATTTCCTATGCTAGAATGAAGATATAGCATACAAAATATGGATTTAAAAATTATAAACAAAGACAAATTAATTAATGGAATAAGTAATGTATAAACAGTGTTATTTAATCAGGCAAAAGTTGATGGTATGGAAACAAAAACCTAATAGTGTTATATTAACCATAAAATGTTCAGCTAAAAAAATATGTAAAATTGCCTCTGTGTTAGTTTAATGGCTAAAAGTTATAAATATTTTTTTACATTCTTTCAAAAACTCAGATTAACTAATAATTTAATAATTAATAATTAATAATTATAAATAATATTATAAAATACCTTCTCAATAACTAAAAGTACAAATATATTTTTAATAATTACATGTATTTTTTTGTGTGAGGACAAATCAAGTTATTAAAAAATTATTTAGATTTGTTTTTCACCTTTACTCTTCAGTTTTACTTAATATAAAAGTTAAAATAATTTGTTAGATAAAACTGATAAATTAAAAAGTAAAAAATAAAAGAAAAATACATAACTCTTTGAAAAAAAATTCTTATACTATCTGTCTATCTTTTGTAAAAGCATATATGTTAATATGTATACATTTGGGGGTTTGAACTGGGACATACAATTGAAGGCTACCTAAGTTCCAACATGCTTCAAGAAAAAATGTCAGGAAAAAAATGATGGCTTAAAAAAGCTAACTTACAAAAACACATAGCACTCGTCTTTTGTTTGTCATAAAGTTATAAATTCTATTTTTGCACTGTTTAATAAACCAGCATGTTTGTCCATGTACTGTATTTTTTTTCCATCGTGCAGTTTATATGTAATTTTAAAAAATAGCAATAAATAACATTTTTAAATAATAAAAACCAATAAATGGATTAAAAAGTCAAAAACAGAATTTTAATTAAAAAACAATGAAAATGTGTTTACATGCATAATTTTATAAAAAATTAAAAATAAAATATTATAAAAAACAACAAAACATAAATTTAAAAAAAAAATTAAAACATGTTTAAAAACTCGCTTTTAAAAAGTATTCATAAATATAAATTGTGGTTCTAAATACTATTCCAATATAAAGAAAAACATGCTTCTAGATGCAATTGCAGTATTATAAAGTTGCTTCGAAACCAAAATCGTGTTTAAAAACACGAGCTTTCTTCATTTTAAAACTGTTATTCAAAACAAACTTTTTAAAAATTACATAATTTTCTAAAAAACAAAGGGACAGATAATTAGGAAAATTTAATGATAAACCACATAACTATTTATTCTTATTATGAGTTTATTGATCTGATTATTCATAAAATAGTATAACATTTATTAATTTGATAAAATATGTTGATGAATTAAATTTGAAATTAGACGAAACTGAAGAGCTTCATAATTATTGACTGATATTAAATTGGATGTCACTAGAATGAAAAAGAGAAAAGCATTTCATGAATTGTCAAACCTTTGAAAGTGAGTGGGTTGATTAAAAGATTTAACAAATTATTTTATTTGTTTTGAAAAACTCTACAGTCAAATTTAGGGAACTAATTGTAATCAATACTTATTCCACGTTCAACTTTTGGGCTAAATCCAAATACAACTGTTCAGACTCCAGGGGAGGGTTTCGTTTCGTGTGAATGCTCTGACCTTAACACCAAAAATCAGTAGCAAGTGTACGTATATACTATATAACAACTCCTGCATTCTTTTACATTGATTTAAAAAAACCTACTTTTTTTTATCTTTCAATAATTATATATTCTTATAATTCTGATTTATATAACTATTTTTTATAATTCTAAATTAATCAATGATTTACAAATATAATTAGTTTACTTTTACTTTTTATTTTATTTTTTATATTCAATTTGTCCTTTATGTGATCCCACTAATATAAATGTAGTTTCTTGATTATAATTTTAATTATTTGTTTTATTCAAATAAATGAATAATATGATAGAAATAATTTAAGGAAAAAAATTATGTAAATATAATACGACAATTAATAAATAAGGATTTGAAGACATGGTAGATGGAGGTTTGATCTTGAAGATTTAAATGAGTGAATATTGCTTAAGATGAAATCATCTTGTTATTCTATGAATGATGGTAAAACTCATTTATCCCAATTGATCACCACAAAAATTAATTCAAATATTTCTAATACTAAATAAATAAAAGTATATTACTGAAATTGTAAAAGATGATTTATATATTGCTTTGGTATGATATTGTTTTACATGATATTTGTTCTCACTTTTCTATTTTTGGTGCATGACAAAGAAATATATTTAAAAATATCGCATAAGTAGATGGAGACACCAAATTACACAATTCTCTAATAATTCAAATTACTTTTGGATGAACTAGACTTTCACATTTGTTTCAGATATGGAGGTCACATTTATTCTAAAGGGACTAATGGTGGTTACTTTTTACATGCCCCCTTCACATCAACCCCCTGATTAATATGTTTCCTCCAACCATATAAAATAAAGTAGTATTGAATAAGAAAAGAAGGATTTGTAGATAAAATAAACTCCTATTTCTTTCCATGGAATAAACGAATATGCATGTAAAATAAAATCAAAGGTATATATATAATATAAAGATGTTACACTTATGAGCGGTTATGGTTCTAATGTAGACAAGAGTTGGTCACCCCGCTCTGACAAACATTTATGATATTGTGTTGAAGTCTCAGAGTATAGATGTCTCATGTTTAGTGATAGCTAGAAGACAAGTGTTTGAATTGCGATTAGATTCTCAGGATAACTCTTCATAACGTTGTAAATGACCTTTTTTTGCCAGTTTGGTGAAATGGGTTGCTAAGGCATAACAACTCTCCGTATCGTGACATGGGCTTAGTGGAATTCACGTCAAGCATCTCGATGGTGTGTCTTTTATGAGAATTGTAATCTCCTGGAAATATCATAATTTGCAAGGATTTGTTTTCAAAGGACTATAAAAAATGGACATTTGGGCATTTCTCTTTCTTCTCTTGGTTATTGAGCCATGTAAGGCACATATTGTCGATCAACATGTCTTCCCTACTATTGGCCATCTTACTTCTTCATTCTCCATTCCTAACTGTTTTCTTTATGCTTTGTTAGTTGTTGCTTGTCTTTTAACCTCTTCCCTCTTACCACCTCATCGACCTCGTTATGGGATGAAACCCTACTTCGAACTTCAGCCATAGATTGGTTCTTGTGTTTGAATGAGTGATTCACTAAAAGGATTGACATGGAGCCCTTTTACAAAGAGATCTACAAAAATCTTCTCATTTGGTTGACGAATCCAATGTCACAAAGTGGTTAAGGTAGTTCTTTAACGACTCGTTCATGATTATTTGGAGAAAGGTTACGGGTTCGCTTGAAGATGAATTAGATATGGGTTGGCTTGTCTTTGACAGGTCATCTATCTATGCATAGCCTACTATAATTCCTCATTGGTCTTTTGCAATTCCTCGTGTTCCTGACCTTTTTAGTTTTTGTGTAATTTCTCTTGTTCTGTCTGAGCCTCCTTTTCTCGTCTTGTGGCTTGTATGTTCTCCTGTTGTTTCATGATTTGTTGTAGAGTTGGGGCGTGACTATTTTCCCCAGGTTGAGCTATCTGCCTTTGGTTTCTCATGATGTTGCATTGTGCTACTTTATGGAGGTGAAATTTTATATATGTGTTATTTTATGAAGGAGAAATTTTATCTATGTGATATCTTGTGGAGGTAGGAGAAGTTTGACCTAACCTCACGGTCAGCGTCAATTTAAGTGTCACTTGCAATCCACGTTGTGTCGTATTTATAGGTCTGTCTTCAAATGTTTACGTTGGACAATTTTAATTACTAGAAAGATTATTCGAGAGACAAGAAGGTTCAGAGTATTGGGGAAAAACAAGTTCCCAAATTCAATGATTCAGTTGCTTAAGCTCTCAAAATTTCAATAATAAAATTTTCATTTTCACCAATGTTGTTAGATTTGGTCAGGACAATATCCTATGACTGACACACAGTGATCTCTAAAAAAAAACATAACACCTAAAGGACGACCACTAATTAAAAACCACTAATTAACAAATATATTGATTAGAGGGAAACATACTTTCATTCAATTCTTAAATTTTATATTTTTTGACACTAGTGTCATTTTTACTACATACTTTTTATCACATGCTTAATCAGTTATGACCGATTTTCCCAAATTTAAAATAATACATATATATATTGAATCATAAAATAAATAATAATAAATGGTTGTTATAACGAGAAATTTGTCTTTATTTGGATTTTAAGACTGTTTGTTTCTCAGCAAAGAAAAGCTATAACTTACTGTGCAGCAAGATAGTTAGAAAACCAAAGAAAAAAATTTAAAAAACACAAAAAAAATAAAAATTTATTTCAAAACTTTCTTCATAGTTTGCGAAAAAAGTTGTATACATGCATATTATTTAATTAATTAATTTTAATTTACTTTTTTATTCTTTTATTTTAGACTCAAATTATTTTTATTTTTATTTAAAATAAATTTATAATTTAAATATTAAAAAGTATAATCAAAATTATAAAAAAATATTATTATTAAATAACATAATTATTATATTTTATATATAATAAATTATAAATATAAAAAATAATAAAAAATATTTTTAAAAAATAAAAAATAAATTTATATAATAATTATATTAATTACAAAAGAGTAAAGATAAAAATAATAATGTTATTTAATATAAAAATAAGTTTTTATCAAATATTTATAATTATAAATATTTAATTAAAAATAATTATAATTTATAAATAAATAAGTTAAATTAATTTCTTGATAATTTTTAAATATAAGGATAAATTTGTAAACTTACATTTTTATCAATTAAAAAAATATAATTTCAATCACATCCCTCACATTATTGACAAACTTTCATAAATTTTTTGTACACTTTCCATTCTATTTACTTTAATCCAAACATCTTAACTTTTTTTACACTTTTCCTTCAAATCATCTCAAATTCACTTCCTCATTTTCACTTCCTATTTCAAACAAAGCATAAGAGATTCAACCATCAATAAATAATATAATATAATCATATTCTAATTTCTTTTTTAAGTGAAGACAATCTTTAAGTGATATTAAATAAGTTCTACAAGTCACATTACCAACAGAAAAATTGGGAGAAAATTTATCTGTAAATAACAATGGAGAAAGGTTAAAGTAATCTTTACGAAAACAATTTAAAGGATTTCGTATTTATAGTAATGATTTGTTCTATTTATTTTTAAATAAGGAAGTAACATTTTGTTCCAAGTGCAATTGTAATAAAATCCAAGAATCTCAGCCTCAATGAATAATAACCATGTAAAGATAAAATAATTAAAGGGAGAGGAATTGTTGTTGTGCAAAGATCCATAGCTTTGGAAAGAAAATGTAATTTGGGGTTATAAATTCGAAGTATTTTGAACACGTGCCGACACAATCCCGTATTGGGTTTGAGGGGTAGAGACGGGTCAGTGTCTCTTTTTTTTTTTCTTCCATGAGTGGTGTAGAGAGAGTGAGTTGTGCATTGGCTAAGACATAGTTTGGGTTTGTGGTTAGAGAAAGTTTAACTCTCGTTAATTTGTGTTTGATTAGATGCGTTAAACAGAAGAGAGACGTCCTACAGAAGTACCAGCAGGAGGTAGATGCGATTTAGCGTACTTTTAGTGGGACATGCTCACAACCCCAAGTAACAATATCTATTAAAACCAGGCAAATGTAAAGTATTAAACCCTTTACCGTAACCATCCCTCTGAAAAGACCACCCAACAAAACATTAAACAAAATCCTTGTCGAAAAATAGCCACAACAAAAAGCTTCCATCTTCACAATTAATTCCTATCACCATGTGGGCCAAGATAATTCTTTTCATACATCTCCTCCACCTATAAATATTTTTAGGTGCACCACTTATTTCTAGTATTACGTTTCAATTTTGAATTATATCTACTACCGCCTTTGAAATTTTTGCCTTGTCTCAAGAATGTGATGATAATTATTGGTCACACCAGATCCTGAACAACGCAAAAGTAAAAATGTTCCGAGAAATGTTGCTCCTTCGTGGCTCCGTTTCTTCTTGTCTTTGCACGTGCACGTTGACACGCTCAAACCGAGCAATTAAGAGACTCGGTTATTCAATGCCTTTGACCATTTTTGCGATGAGGCGTGCTATATTGAATTTCATGGGAATAGTTTCCCTCATAAGAATTTTCGTATTAACTTTTTGACCTTAGAGGACTCCGTGTGCTTTTAAATGCTCTTATTCTGCAATATTTTGTATTCTGCAAACAACTTGTGCGCTTTAAATAATTTTAATCTATCATAACAAATTTTGTTTTAAATTCAGGTTTGTCCTTGTTCAAAAAAATGATTCAAATCAAGGAGGAAGAAGACTATCACTAAGTCAAAGTTTCTTCCACACAACAATCAACTTTAACATATTCCATAAAATAATCGAAATCATCATCATGTGTTGATTAACAAAAACGACAAATTTAATGAAAAAGGCATCTAAACTAATTTGCGTTTACTTTCCAATTTGTTCAATTCTAAATTAAAATTTTATCAAATACATGATATGGTAAAATAAAACATAATTTAAAAGAGTTTAAAGTGGATATTTTTATATTTGAGAAAGTAAACACATGGTATTAAATACTAGTTAATCTAACTTTGTAATTTATAGTAAATATATTAAAAAGAGTTAAAAATATTTGAGAGAAGAAAAATGTGGAAATGTAAGTGTCCATTATTAAGTAATAATCTTGTTGGGAGTGGGACCAGTCCTGAGTTGTTGGGTTGCTTTGTAGTCCCATCTCAGATGTGAAAATGCATTCCTTGTGTCTGCAACGCTGCATTACTTTTTACGACTTAGAAGGTGTCAACACACATCCACTCCCAGCAATCACATTCACCTTTTCAGTTTTTGAAACGCACACACCACACAACAATTCTTCTTTTTTCTTCTGTTTTTTTTTTTTCTCTGTAAAAAAGTCACACACCAATGCCAATGGCTTTCCCGTTAATCATATCCCCAATTAAGGACCAAATCATAAAACGCCGCTAACCCACTAACTCGATTCTACAAACCCGAACCGTTACCCAAAACGGGGCGTTTGGTTCCCCCAACAGTCACTAACCCTGGTTAAACCGCGCCCCTTGTAACGCTAACCATGGTTAACTCTACTCCTTTTAAATCCCTCACCCCTCAATGAAAGCGAGAGAGAAAAACAAACAGAGGTAGAAAGAAAGAAAGAAAGTTCAGCAGAGAAACATAGAACAAGAAAATTAAGCGGAGAACGAGAGAGAGAAAAAAACTTCAAGAGAAAGAAAATGGCGTTGTACCTGGACGAAGAAGAAGTTTGGAAGTGTGCCAAGCATCCATCCAAGCGAAGAAGAAGCGGAATTTGCCCCACTTGTCTTCGCGACCGTCTCGTAACTCTGTGCCCTGACTGTGCTAACGTCCGCCCTTGTTCCTGCTATGCCACTAGCTCCTCCTCGTCTTCCTCCTCCTCCTCCTCCTTCTCTCGATTACATGGCGGCGCCGGCAGCGTCGGTGGAGTCGGGCGCGTCCACAACCTCATCGAGCAGGAGCCAGGGCTCCGGCGCTCCCGCTCCATGGCGATTCCGTTTCTCCGGTCACGGTCTAGGTTCTCCGGCGGCGGCGACCGGGGTTTGGATCTCGACAGCGCGAAGGACTCGCCGGCGTTGAACGGAAGCAGGTCGGCGAGGTCTTTCTGGTCAATGTTCAAGTCGCAGAAGAGCACGAGAGGCGGCGCGCCGGAGCAGGAGTGGGAGTCAAAGAAGATTTTGACGGGGGGAAACGACGGCGATGGGAGCGTAAATCCGGTGATGGTGCGGTCGAAGTCAGTGGCGGTTACTGCGGTTTCCGGCGACGGAGAATTGAGACCGCGGACAAAGGGGAGAGGGTGGTTCTTTCCAAGCCCGATGAAGGCTTTCCGGCAATCGAAGGTTTCTAAAGTTGTTCAGGAACGATCTCCTTTGTATAGAGGTTGAAATTTTGTAGATTAAAAATAATAATAATAACAACAAATACTTTATATAAGTTTATATTAACCAAAGGTATTAAAGTTTTATTTTGTTCAGTATGGTGTTGATTATAATCTACATCGTGAATCGTGATTGTAGTGGTTATGCATGCCTATGATTCGGCTGGAAATGTTGAACTTGCAATCAACGATACAAATACAATGACAGAATGTTTATTATTATTATTATTGTTCTTGGTGTTTAGCTTCTACTCTATTTGTATATGTAAACAAGTATGTCTCCTACCATTTGTGATTTCTGAATTTTAGTGGATGTTCTTAGGAGATTATGCACAGCTCTTTTTTGTGTGGAAAATTTGGCTATTTTTTGTGTTTATATTATTTGGGTTAGTGTATTATTACAATGTGTGATAAGATTTATGAAATGATATGATATGTGTATTATATGATAGCACCAACTCTTGGGAGGGCGTGATTAGGGTGTGTTGTACGATCTGGTTGTGAAGCGTTAACTGCCTTACGATTCATGCAAATGATCGATTTTTGATATGTTTGGTCCCACGTAACATGTGGTTCCAAGCTGATTAATCAATCACACAGTGTTTTAGGCTTCGTGTTTTTTCTTTTCATGCCTATCTATCTCTTCACTTTGTTTTTTAGTTTTTGGGTTTGTGTTATAGAGAGGTTTAGCCTTAATGTGCTTCAGTACGGTCTGTCCCTCCTCTTTTTCCTCCTTTCTTCTTTTTCTTTCATTTCGTACATCTCATTAACTTTTATTCATGCTTCTCATGGTAAAAGTTTTTGACTTTTCACTGCATAACTAGTCCCTCTGTTTTATTTTATCACTGAATCAGCCCATCACACCCAAGGATTGGTATATAATGCTTTTCATGTCTGTGAGCGTTGAAAATGTAAGCGACTTTAATACCATTGTTTGGTGCTCAACTTTTTCTATGATCCTTGTTTATTACAAGAATAGGAGACAATGTTGACTGTTCTATGCTGTCATTCTATAATCAATAACATCATATCAAATTGACGTAAAATTATTTTAAACTTGTTGTAATTTTTTTGGCACTTTCATGCAATTCTGCTGCAATTTTAAATTTGTTTCAAAGATTCTGCAGAAAAATAAAATAGTAGAAGACAAACGATAACTGCTTCTAGGTCATATTAAATTCAGTAGGTGCTTGAATTGTTTAGAAATTTTGAATTAGGTTTTTAAACTACAAAAGCTTACTCCTTGAAATTTTGAATTCGTAAAATTATTGTAATTAACTTTCTTAAATGGATGAATACCGTTATATCTTTCAAAGTTTAACTATTTAGTTCCTAAAAGTGTTTGGTCCTAATTGAATCCAAAAATTGTGTGTAATTTTTTTTAAATGTTACGTTAAGGGTTAAGTGATAACTCATCTTTTACGAGTTTTTTTTTTTTGTATATATATCTCAGTTTATAAGATTCAATATAAGAAAGTAATTCTTTAAGGTAAGCGTCTTTTTTTCTTTCTCTTCTTTTCATTGTTCCTATTTCTTCTTCTTTTTTACACTTCTTGTTTCTTTCTTTATGGTCCCTTTTTCATTATTTTGTTATTTTGGGTGTTTACATAGAATACGACGTGAATGAACACATTATACTTTTTAAAATTTTGATGTTTCTTGGGACAAAGCAAAAGGCGTTATTTCAAGAAATTAAAAGGATATTTGGCCATATTAAATATTTTGAAAATTTTACAATTTCCTATGATTGTGGAAGTTGCCGCCCGCCATAAATTAATTTTCCGAAATTAATTACATAGATTACATTTTAAGGATTCAATTACAATTTTTTTAGTTTAAAGATTTGATTAATATTTTTAACCACGGAGAACTAAGGACCTATGATTACTTCAACCGTTATTTTATCGTAATAATTGTATTTAAAAAGGAAAAAGAAAAATACATAATCATGAACCGATTATAAAAATTATTCTATCAAATGAGGCTAGAATATTACATATATTTTGTGAAGCATGATGAGAACTATACCTCGACCTTTTTTTTAGATTTTGGTAAGCCGGTACATGACTAACCTATATATAATGTAAGCTGGTAAATATAATGGAAAATATGTATGATATTTGTAGTGTTATAGGTATGATAATAAGATATATGTGGATTGATTGGAGATCTCAAAATAAACTTAGTTTTTATTCTCATTAGTTTATGTCTGAAGTTAGGAAACTATAGCATCATAGATCAATCCGATATTGTGTAGGAGTAGATCACCTGTCAATATTCATATTTAAAAACTAATGTTGTATTAGCGTAAATCAAGAAATTTCGAATAATCAACCTTAAACAGGAGACAACATTTATTATTGAATTAGGTCAACAATAAGACCAAATACATAAGAGATAAAGTGAGAATTTTAATATATATTAGACAATGCATAAGGAAGACAAACAAATTATACATTAACTAAGAGTTAACATATTCTTAACTAGGTTTGAAATCGACAATACTCTTGTCTGAAACTTTTTACAATATTATTGCACTCATATTTTTATTAAACTTTTATTTTATCAGAAAATGAGTTTATACTCCTATCACATTAAAAAATGTGTTAGTATTACACAATATTTATATCTGATCACTCTAAATAAATATCTAACATTTTTTATTTCGTCCTTTTGTTGTAGAATGTAACTTACTAATAAACTGGTCTCTCTTTTTATATAGTAGTGTCTTTGTCGTTTTCCGTGTTTTTTTTTTACTTAAAATGAGAAAGTAGATAAAAATCCTTCATATTCAAAATAACTAAATTAAAAAATTGCATTACTTAGATAGAAAGATCAAATGGAAGAAGAAACTTGACACTACGGAAAAAAAAATATAATGAATAAAAATGTAACTTCACGAATAAAATAAACGTGTTAAAAACTAGTATAGTAGCTCTAAGTAGTTAAGCAAATACAAAGATTACATAACAACTTTAGAATAAAGGAGCAGACAGAATGTCTGTAATCCATAGAAAGAGAGAAAAAACATTTAAACCTTTTTAATTTTGTAGTGTCAGCGATGTTTTTTCTTTGGTTGGTTTTTCAATGTGGTAGAATGCTTATTAACTAGCTTTAGAAAATATTTCAACAAGGACCTACCTCTGGTTTTGGTCGTAAATGGATACAGGATTCATTGATTTAATGATTCCTCTCATACATCTTCCAAATGAAATGTCCTTCAACTACTTAGAATTGATATTCGTTAATATTTTCCGAGGAATATACTATACTGATTTTTATTTCCAAAATTACATGCAAATTTTGTATAAAAAGTATGAATAGAACATGGAAAGATCCACTCACAACAATATACGATATTCTATAAAGATTCCTTGAGGAAAACAAGCAATTTGATATGCATGTTGTGCTCATCTCCATAGTCTAAAGGAAAAACTTAGAAATAAATAAATGTCTAGAGTCACTTATTTTACCTTTTATCACGTGGGATTGCAATACTTTTAATTGGGTTTGAAAAAATTGAGAATCTTTAAGTGGATTTCCATCTCTTGGAGTAACACAAGTTGCTACAATATTTTATGCAATTATTTGGGGAAATGTGCACATGAATTGGATCATGAAATGAGATTTTTTTCTTGAGTCACATTTCTACTGCTTTTATTTTTCAATCAATACTTCCAATTGATTTTTTATTATCATGGCCGAGTCCCAATGCGTGATTAAATACATCAATTCACTATAAATCATAAAATTTTGAATAATCAATTTTAAATAAATAAGAGATAACATTTATGATTGTGTAATATCAAAAATAAAATAATTTTTTTAATATATATCATAAAATACATAAGAAGAAAAGACATATTACATATTAACTAAGAGTTTAGATATTATTAACTACTCTAAAATTGTAAATTTAAGATCCCCAATATTTTTGTTTGAAATAATTTTATTATTTATTTTATTTTTTGGTAAAATGGATTGTTCGTATCATACATTTTTTTCACCTATCATTTTGGATATATTGGAATTTAAGAGAGAAAAAATGAGTAGTTAAATCGATCCAGTCTTTTTAAAAGGTGTTATTTTAAAAGGTTTTATTGATTAGCCCTAATGATGGACCAAATAATAGGACATAACATTTAGAGGTGTAGCATTACCTTGGCCTATACGGTGGTAATGAATATTTAAGCTTATGAACAAAATTTACAATACAGGCATAATAATCTGTGTGACTTAATTTGATAGGAATATTTTAGAAGTGTTGGAAGAAGGTTGAGGTAGAGGTTAAAGCAATGAGGATTAGGATATCTTGAAGTAAGCATTTCTGACACTATAAAGTTAGATTTTGTCAAACAATAATATATGATAATATATTCATACATTATATAGAAGATTGAAATAAAGAATTCATGTTTAATTTTATAATATATGAAAACTTGTGGAGTCAATATAATCACATAACTACAAATTCAAACTGCCTTGTAGACTGTAAAAGTAAAATAAAAAAGAGTTGAAAAAGAACGTTGAGTGAGGAAAATGTCAATTTTGGTAACATGTGAGGGGATACTGCTGCTCAAGAAAACAAAGACAAGAAAGCAACTCCATGAAAAGGAAACTGAGCTTGAATTCGTAATCGTTTTCCGTTCGACAACTGCAGATTTTTTCTGTTTATTATATATATATATATATATATATATATATATATATATAGAATAAATAATAAACATAAGTTCATCTCATGTAGTATTCTATTTATCTGATTTTGTTTGATGTTCTAAGAAACAAAAACTGTTACATTTTGATTGTTGGAAGATGGTAATAATAGAGGTTGAAATAATAATAAGATGAAGATAGGTTATTGTTGTTTAGAGGAGTAAAGAAGAGTAGGCGTGGGAAGAGAATCTTGGGGCCTGACACGTGTGGAATGAGTATGTGGTTACAAATAGATATAGACACGAAAAAATAGGAGTAGAGAATACGATAGGTCATGCCCCAATCTAGTAAACAGCCAAATGAAAAAGGATACGTTAGGTTATGCCCCAATCTACCAAGTACCTTCTTCAAAACCTGAATCAGGGGCCACTTCCATCACCAAACACTACCCTTTATATTTATATAATACTTCCTTTATTATTGCAAAATATATTTTAAATTTAATTCAATATTATCAAATTTATTTCTAAGATCAAATATACATCTCTTCTAGTCAAGAATCATATCTTCCAATTACATCATTCCAGCCCAATTCTCCTGCTTTTTTTTCATTATTTTAGTTTTGTTTTTATACTACATGTTCTCCCCATTCTTATATATCAGTCTTCTTTTCATTTTTTTTCAATATTAAATATTAATTTTTCATTTAAACATTATTTTCATTATTTTAACTATTATAATAATATGAAGAAAAAATAGTAAAATCATTATATTAAATGTTTATTATTATTTAAGATTGTTTCTTTATTAACTTTATTTCTATTAGCAAAATTCTAAAAATTATTTCTATAATTACATGACTTTATTTATAGATGAAGTGAGATTTTTAACATATTTATAATTAGATATTTCAGTGAAACTAAATATTTGTAAATAATTTAAGATTAGTGTTCTTACGGGATTAGATGACAAATCAACTCAACATATTTTGTTAAGAAAATTATTATATTATATTAAAATATAAGTAATATAATTCAATTCTATAAAATTTGTTCGACAACTTAAGTTTACATTTATTTTTAGTTTAATGACATAGTACTAAATAATTATTCAAATAACATGATTTAATGTAACAACTTAAAATTAAAATTAAGTCACTGAATAAACAAAATCAGAACGTCACTGAATAACCAAAAAATCTGAACATGATTAGATGTAATTTTGCCAGAAAACCCGCCAAAATTTGTTTTTTTAGGGAATTGAGTTCTCCATTTCAAATAAAAAATAAAAAATTAAAATTCAGTTCAGAATTTGGTGGTACTCCCGTCTAACTTCACCTAATCACATTCTGAACTGTTATAATAAACAATGTTATTTGAGTAATAATGAGGATAGAAGACAAAATATGCTTAAACAATTTGAAATAGCTAGAACTTTTAGAGGCACAATATGATGAATCTCAAAGTCTTGTAATTCTGCTTTTTTCCTGCAATCAGCTTTCACTATCTTTACTTTTTTTCATACAGCTGCCTCTGTCTGTTTGGGGGCTGTATTAGGATAAGTGTTTTTGCAAACTATGAAAAAGAGACTTGATCCTACAAAAAAAAATTAAAAAAAATTGATTTTATTTTTTATAAAATCTTATTTAAATAAAATAAAATAAACTAAACTATTTTTTTAACAATAAAAAATTGATTATACGAGAATACTCGGAGTACTCTCACGCGCATACAAAAATTTTACCCCAATTAAATATAGAGGTGACAAAAAAACATAAAAATAAAGAAAGAAAGGCCACAAGCCATAATATCTGGAAAAAAGTATATTTTATCAACCAGTAAATAACATTGCATTTTAATATTTTTTTTATGGAACTTATAGTCTCTCTTCATATATTTGTATAATACTGTAACACTTTTACATAACCTGAAATATAAAAGAGTCGACGTATTTTTTTTTCCTTTTATCTGTAGGAATTAAACTTGAATGTGAAGTGAAGAAGTTTATAATGAGTTAATAATTGTATTTCTTTGACGTGAAACTATAGGATTTATACTTAAAAAAAATCTGTTACGTTATCTCATTCTAACATTTTGAAGAGGATAACATAAAGTAGGGGTGGTCTAACATTGAACTTTGCTTTTGCTTTGAGTTTGATGATGTTAAACTATTGAATCAAAGTTTCTTTTAGCCATCAGGTTCCTTGAATTCTTCAATTAGATTGTTCTTAGATCTAGAAGGGTTATTTGATAATTAAGTTTAAATTTATGATTCCAAAAGCTTGATCACAATTTTTTATTTATAGTATGTGAAGATGTTTCATATAATATTTACAATTTAATTTTCAAATATTTTCTTCATATCAATAATTTTAATGTAAGTAAAATGTATCATTAGACCTGTTGCACCAACCAATTTATTCTCCATTTTTATGCATCATTTGATATTTTTTTAAAACGTTTTTATATCTCAATTTCTCTTAAACTATAAATATATTAGACTGAGTCTATTTCTTTCCGTATTCACAAAATTATTTACATATAATATATAATCACTAAGGTATGGGTATATATTTTGATTCCATATCCATCTAATACTACTTTTTTTTATCATAAGTTAAAATTGATAACATATTACCTTCTCAAAACATTTGTTGCAAAATTATAAAGTTAATAGCTAATGTTTTAGTAGTTAATTATATATTAATTTATAAATTATTTATTAATAATATAAACTACTTAGATATTAATAATATTTTTAATTTTTAAAATAATATCTAATTTAATTAATAATTTTTTTTAAAATTAGTCTTTATTTAATATATTTTTTTAGTGTTAGATTATATGCTTTAGTCAAGATAATTTAGTATTTTTTAATGAATTTAACATATTGTGTCTTATATCAATTTCCAATGTTTAGTGTTTATAATTTAGTGATATTTCTTAATTAGAACATTTAGTTTAGCTAGAAAGTAGGGGTGGGCATGGCAAAAATTCAATCTAGATCCACTCCAAATCTAAATCCAAACAAATGGATTGGATTTAAAATCCATATCCACTTTAACTAGATCAAATATATTTGGATTTTTTTAAAATCCATTTAAAGTGGATTGAATCCAGCATAAATCCACTTTATTAATTATATTAAATCCATTTTGTCAATTATATTAAATCCATTTTGATATGGACAGAGACTAACTTGGCTCGAACTGGGTTTAAGCCGACTCAACCTGGACACAGAACAACTCGGCTCTACATCGGCCCCGACCCAGACGACTCGACATCGGCCTCGACCCGAACGACTATACATCGGCTCGGGCCCGAACGACTCGAAATCGGCCTTGGCCCGAACGACTCGACATTGGCTCGGGCCCGTCGACATCGGCCCGGGCCTGTTCGGCTCGACATCAGCTTGAGCCCGCTCGGCTTGACATCGGCCCGGGCCCGCTCGCCTCGACATCGGTTGGGGCCCGATCGTCTCAACATCGACCGGGCCCGCTCGCTTCGACATCGATTTGGGTTCGCTCGGCTCGAGATCGGCCTGGGCCCAAATGACTCGACATCAGCCTGGGCCGAACGACTCGACATCGGCCCGGGCCCGCTCGACTCCTCATTGGCCCGAGCCCGCTCGACTTGACATTGGCCCGGGCCCGCTCGACTCGACATTGCCTCGGGCCCGCTCGACTCGACATCAGCTAGAGCCCGCTCGGCTCGACATCGGCCCGGACCCGCTCGCCTTGAAATCGGCCCAGGCCCGCTCGACTCGACAACGGCTCAGGCCCGGTCGCATCAACATCTGCCCGGGCCCGTTCGGCTCGACATCGGCTCGGGCCCGTTCGGCTCGACATCGGCTCGGGCCCGTTCGACTCGACATCAGCTTGAGCCCGCTCGCCTCGACATCGGGTTGGGGCCTGATCGTCTCGACATCGACCGGGCCCGCTCGCTTCGACATCGGCCCGGGCCCGCTCGACTCGATATCGGCCCGGGCCCGCTCGGCTCGATATCGGCCGGGCCCGCTCGGCTAGACATCGGCCCGAGCCCGCTCGGCTCGACATGGCCTGGGCCCGCTCAGCTCGACATCGGCTCGGGCCCGCTCGACTCGACATCTACCCGAGCCTAGTTTGCTCGACATCGGCCCGGGCCCGGTCGGCTCGACATCGGCCCAGGCCCGGTCGTCTGGACATCTGCCCGGGCCCGCTCAACTCAAAATCGGTCCGGTCCCTTTCGCCTCGAAATCGGACCGGGCCCGCTTGCCTCGACATCCGTCCGGGCCCGACCGTCTCGACATCGACCAAACCCGCTCGGTTTGACATCGATTTGGATTCGCTCGGCTCAACACCAGCCCGAGCCTGAACGATTCAAAATCGGCCCGAGCCTGCACGATTAGACATCGGCGCGGGCCCACACGACTCGACATCAGCCTCGGTCCGCACGCTCAACATTGGCCCAAGCTCGAATGACTAGATATCGGCCCTGGCCCCCTCGGCTCGACATAAGCTTGGACCCGCTTGGCTCGTCATCAGTCCGGGCCCGCTCGGCTTGAGATCGGCCCAGGCTCATTCGGCTCGACGTGGACTTGGGTCAACTTTGCTCAACCTGCGCCGGAATTGTCTTGGCTCAACCTGGATCGGGCCAAGTCAAAATCCAACCCAAAATACAATTTGGATAATCCAAAATGTATCCAATCCATATCTAATCCATATCCAATTAAATGGATTGGATTTAAAATCCAAAAATATGGATTTGGATTTGAAATAAATCCATTTAAATGGATCAAAACTAATATGGATTTAGATAATTATGGATTGGATTTTGTAATTTGGATTTTTTGTCCACCCTTACTAGAAAGAGTGGTTTTCAGGTGAGTTGTTGTTCTCTTTGATCACGTGATCTTCTTTTTATATACAGTAGTCTTCTCCCCTCTTCTTCTGATATAGTTTTAAACTATATTTTCAAATTAATTACAATCTCACATATTTAGTCAATTTCCGTAATTAGTGTCCTCCTCTCTTTATGAGGAACAAATGAGATATTTTGTCATCATTTTCATAGATCTTTCACTTTATTATTTGGACTCGACCCATGACCTCATAGTACTATAGATCCATATAATTTAGTCTTTGTAACTTTCATGTAATTTTAAAGAATTTTAAAATTAAAAATATGGAGATAGCTTACATTATTTTTAAACTATTTAATTTTTTTTATCGGTAAAAAAAAATATATTGAGTATAAAAAAATTGGGTGTTCAAGCTCATATATAAAATTAAAAATAAACATAAGATGGGGAAATAGAGATAGACAAAAAAAGTACTCTAAAACTTGTCACAATAAACACAAAGTATGCACAATCTCAAAAAACCCACTATAACTATTTCATGTCATACCAACCAAAATGATGCTAGTAAATTATGTACAATAGACTTGATAACATATTCATACGTTATCATCGAAAACATGTACACACTGATTAAAGAGTCATTCCAATGTTGCTCTCAACAATCACATAAAAATAATGAATCATTAACTTTGCTCAAAATCTATGTTCTTCTTCTATTGTGCCCCTTTTTTAACTTCTATTAAGATTATGCAACAACATGTGTAGTGATATTATTGGAGATCTCACATCGACTAGAGATTAAAGTCTTTCATAGTATATAAGTGGGTGCAAACCTCACCCCATGAGCCGGTTTTATGGGGTTGAGTTAGGCTTAAAGTCCAATTCATAATATGGTATCAGAGCCATTTCAAGCCTATCCTAGCGAGTGTTTGTTGGGCTTATCAGGTCACACGCTATCGGACCATTATCAGAACACTTTTCTTTCAAATTTTAATATAATATAATTATTAAATAATTTAAAATATTTACTAATAGATACTAAAATAATTTAGTTCCTATAACTTGACTTTTAAAATTTTAATAAATTGAAAGAATTAACTTTTTTTATAAAATTTTCTGAAATTTGAATATCACAAATTAATAATCGACATTTTTCTGTATGAAAGATCTATGTATTACCTTTAGTTGAAATCGTTAAAATTAATCATATAGATTCAATTTTAGTAATAAAATGAGGATAGAAATACCTACTTGAGTGGTGTACACTTACAAATACACTTACAAATGAAGATACACTGTTATAATAAAATAACAAATCTAAACCGCATAATAAAGCACAGACGAAAATGAAGGGATGACTAAGACACTAATATCTGAGCAACACAAGTACATCAAAAATAAGAAAAACATGAAATTCAGAAGTAATAATATTTTCTTACCGATGTAACAAAAAACATCTTTTAAGTCAAATGTTATGTCAACATAAAAAAATATATTTTATATGTAATATAAGTTACCCAATAATTTATAATATCTTTATTAAATTACAAAAAATATCACACCACTTTTATTCCGCCAAATTTGAATAAAAATATAATAATAATTATATATAGCATAGCAGTATATAAAGAATTTTCTTACACAGTTTTTCAATTTTATCCATTATAATATTAAAATATAATAATTATTTATTTTAAATTAAAATTTTAAAATTTATTGAAATTGGAATTTAAAAAAAAAACACAAAATCCAATTTTTACAATTTCATCCTTTAAATAACTATTTTTAACATTTAAATAATTATTCCTAATAAAAAACCACGTATACAATAAAAAAAAATAACAAAATGATATTTTTTATAATAACTTTTAGTTAAAATATTTTTATAATTTAATAATATATTTTTATTTCAATAGTTATTATAATAATAGTATTTTTCTTCAAAAGAAAAAAGTGTAATTATTTATTTTTTGAATAATTATTTTATTTCAAAATAATTAATTTTTCTTTTTAAAAGTAATGATTACCTATATATAATAATAATTTATACAATTTAGTATATATAACTAATCCAAAAAATATACTCAATTATTATTATAATTTAATAAATAAATTCATTAAAAAAAATATTGTAGATAAATTTAAAATTTCTTTCTTCTCCTAATTAAGGAATAATTTATTATTAGAAGATTATAAAATTATTACATTCTATATTAGTATTTTTATTTTTATATAATTCAATAAAATTATAATTATTGCAAATTATAATGCAATACTAAAAATAAAATAAAAAACATAATAAATTTTTTAACATTTAAAAATTACAAATAGATGGAATTCAATAATAATAATAATAATAATATTAATAATAGTAATAATAAACATGTAAATAACTTCTTTCACCAATGTATTTTTATGGTTATTAATTATGCAAAATCATATTGTTATAGCATAGTAAAAAATGAATTGAGAATATAGAAGAATGTTATTATAAAGTTTAAAAGAGATCAATCCAAAATACTGAAAGTGCTAGAGACTATAAGGTGTTGATAGGCAAAAGTTCCAGAATGATCAAAACACAGAGCATCTGTTAAAAGAAATAATTAGTAATTTTTCTAAACCAAATAATTAATAAGATATAAATATAAATACAAACGAGGAGAAGGAGTGAGGATTTAGGATTTAGGGTTTAGGGTTTATGAGTATTTTTTTATAATTAAAAGAAAATATAACTAAAAATATTTGTTATTATAAATTTAATTACAAATACTTCTGAAATTAATATTAGCATTAATGTTATAAAAGATTATATACATACAAAATAATTATATAAACGAATTACATGTAAATTACATTCAAAATAAAAGTTAAATTAATAAGAAAATATATATACAAAAGATAGTTACAAAATATTTTAATTTTTATTTAAAAACTGTGATTATATTTATACAATAAAAACACTTTTTTCTTTTTATAGATATTTTTTCAATAAACTTTTTTGGTTAATAAATAAAAATATACTAAGAATAAAAAAGGTAAACAATAGTGTACGTCAAAGTTATAATTCAGCTCTAATTACAAAATTCAACTGAACACTTTGAATGAGATTTCTTTCAATTATGATATTCATTTGGATTAAAAACTTTTCTTCGAGATTCAATATCAATTACACTCACAAAGTTGTCATTATAATAAAATATATTGAGATGTTGGTATAAATGATCTTGTTGATTTTTTTATTATGAAGGTTATCCCCTTCAAAATTAATCCATCAACCCAATTTGTACATGAAACTTTCGTGAAATTTATACTCAGAAGCTTGTAATTTTAAATTTATTTTAAAAAACCATTTAATAGAAGAAGAAAAACATGTTGCAGTCCAAACTTTCTTTATAGTTTTGTGTGTTAAAGAAAAATAAATATAAAATTTTAAATTAACCTTAAATATAAATTTAATTTTAAACTAAACATATGAATCAACTGGTGTATAGGATTGTTTAAGTTTAACTATATATAGTAGTCTGAAGTTAAAACGATAAGTATAGAACTGTGTTAAATAGTTTAAAGATAATTGTGTCATTCACAGTTTTTCTGCCATGTACAAATAGAATTCCAAAAGATTTTGTTCTCCATACATTTTTTATATATGAATTTTGCATTAAAACATTTTTGAAAGTATGTTAAATTAATTTGAAATACTAGAGAAGCAAACAATGAATATATATATTTGTTTGATTTGAATTGAATTTTTGGTTTTGAAGCTTATAACAGGCCATACCACATGGCGTGGAAATGGTAAAGAAATAGTACATGTCTTTCATTTAAGGGGAAAGGCAGAAAAATGTCTTATTTCATAGTCAATTACCGTCAGTCTTTCTGTCGGCCAGTTTCTAAATTCATACGTCCAAGTCTGAAATTCTTCACATTATTTACACATGGATTCAAATCACTTCTCCCATTAAACTTGTTTCTCGTTTTTTTTTCTTTTTTTCTTTTTCTAACTAAAAAACATCAAATTATTGAAAAGAGGATAACTTTCCCTTTCTGAATTAATAATGGTTAGTTTTTATACCATGTTATTTTTTAATTAAAGGGACAGCAAATAGACAGAGACATACCTCTTCTGTCTATGGTCTTAGCTATTTTTAAGATAAAGTTGTTCTGGTGGGCGTTGACATAATGTATGCATACAGCTGTTCAAGTTGAGGGATAATTAATCACTCAATGCCCATAAAATGAAAAAAAATAAAATAAATCTCTCTCACTATTGTAAGAGAACGAAGAGGATATTTTCTTTAGTTTTGTTATGAAACAAATACTTTGTGTACTAGTCGGGTCGGACAATTGATAAAAATTCCAGCATCCGACTAAAGTCAACTAACTTTATTTACTAGTTGAGGTTGGACAACTGATAAAAATTCCAGCATTCAATTGAAGTTGATTAAAACAATCAAAATCATTAAGTATAACTATAACAGAAGATTAATAGGATCAAAATCATTAAGTATAAGTATAACAGAAGATTAATAGGATCAAACAGTGATTAAATATTAGATAATATATTTTAATTATAATTAAAATTCTTAATCCAATTCAATAATAAATAATTCATAATAATTATATACATAGTCACACATAAAAAAAATACGTCATTATCATTTATTAATTGTATTGAATATTAATTAGCAAAATATGAATTAAATGTTGGAGTATCTTTTAAATATACCATCCAAATTTGAAGCCTACAATAATAAGAAGAAGAAGATAGAAAAGAGAGTTATGAAACTATTTAAAAAAAAAGATATAGATAAATCATGAATTGAAGAGGAAGGTAATCATCACAATCCTATTAGAAAAACTTTGTTTTCTGTTTAAGGTAAGTACTAGTTGATCCCATACTCTGACCAGGTTGTATTGATCATACTTTTGGAATGCGAAACACTCATGATTACAATACAAGAGACCGTGCTATTATTTACCAAGAGCCGAGAAAGTAATTAACAATTTTTTTTTTCTTTGGGATAATTGTCCAAGTTACCTTCACCGAACACCCCTACCCACAAGTTTTTCTCCCGTAGGGAAGACCATAAAATATCTAGGACAAAGCAAAATCGTAACCATAATGTTTGGTCGTACCAACACTTATGCATGCTTTTGAAAATCCAAAACCAGAGGTATGAGTACAATACAAACTTAATCTTTTGTTTAGACGAGAGAAGTGTCTATAAATTAGATACTAGAAAGATCTTCTATAATAGGTCAAGCAAAATCTAGCTACGTAAATTATTAGATAGGCAGTGAATGAAAGTTGAAACACTATCATTTAAGTGAATGGTAGTTATCTTATTGATCCTGATATTGTTGGTGGTCTGCAACACATTTACTACTCGAAGAGAAGCATGAATGGGGAGGAAGGAGAGAGAGTGTGGCAGTGAAGGGTAATTATGGAGGGCAAAGGGAAGATGCAGGAAAAAAGGTAGAAGGCGTAAGGAATAAGGCAGGGTTTGGTTTTGTGATTTTATCTTACCCCAAATCCAAGTGTTTGTCCCCACGCCGTCGCTTGGGGCCACATTGAGCCAGAACATCTCATGTGCTCTCTCACCTATCTTACTCCTACACGTGAAGGTGTCCACGCTGGATTCGAAAAATGCATGTATACAACAACTTCTTTTCGAACTCCACTCACATCAACCTTTTATCATTCAACCCGTTTAAGAATACATTTTCTCAACTATTTTTAGAAACACTTCAATTCCAGACCCAATTCATTTTTAAAAATATATGTTTCATATACGTACGATGTTTCCTGGGTTCCATTTTTTTATTAAAAATATGAGACGTCACAATATAGTAACTTCAAAATGAAACTTAGATTGAAATTCTCGACTCTTACAACAACAATTCAAAAATTAAAAAAAATTCAATTTTTGAATTGCTTGATTCTGAATATCCTGATTCAACTTTTTTCTTACGACGTGTTCTATCTGTTAAAGATTTGTTTATCGCATACAATCTAACAACGAAATTTCTTTCGTCATCACTGATCTACCACAACATGTCATTAACATTTCCTCTCTACAGTATCCCAATCGCTAGCAGTTTTGGATATTTTGAATTTGAAAGTTTCTAATCCCAATCAATGATTATCTCTTTTTTCTTTATAAACAACCTAAATATCTCGTGTGCTTATTTTGATATGAAATGCAAGATTTTGGGTTCAGCGTATTCAGTATATGTTACATTAAAAAAACGTAATAAATGTCGTAGTTACCTCTATGACTGATTGGATTCTGAATTTTGTTTGCAGAATTGCAAGTTTAAAGAAAGGGACAAATTAGTGTTTGTCTAGTTGTGGTCTGAGAATTAAATATTGCAGTAAAAAAAACGTGATATATGTTTTCTATACCCGAAATATCATACAAACTGTCATTATTCCTCGCAGAGAATGTGACAAGACTCTCACGTGATGCGACCAATCCAGTTTATGAGTTTTGCCACGACGGCTCAAGGATATTTTAGGCTTAAGGCAAATTAAGAGTTAGTTTTTTTACAAATTTACTATTAAATTTAAAAAAAATATAATTTTCAAATATTAAGTATTTTGTGTAAATTTAAATAAATTAAAATTATAAGTAATATAATTTGATATAGTTCAAAACTAATTTTTTGAAAAAAATACGAAAAAATAATTTATATTCAAAATTTTGAATATATGTATAATTGTCAATTGTTATATAGAAATAAATAATTTAAATATTCATATATAAAAATTGTAATTAGAAAATATTTTTGTATATAATTTGTTTGTTTGAAATAAGTATATATTTTTATATTAAATTTTATTTTATTGTTAATTATTATTATTTATTTTATTAAAATATTTGTGTTAGTTAAATTTATTTAATAAGGGTAAAGTTAGAAATAACACATAACGTGACTTTTCATTTACGTTTTTTCATTCTAAAGGGAGAAGATAATATTTACCGGTCATACTTATTTTCTCCTTCTCTCTGTCACAAAATTCTAAATCCAAATAACTGATATTTTCTCATATTTGTGAAAAGTACATCCATAAAAACAAACAAATCTTTAATCTTTATTGAGATATAATTTATCTTAAGTAAATTTTTATTAATTATATATTTAAAAAACTCATTTTAACCTGACAACGTCCAAATAGTTAATATTATTCTATAAATTATATTAAAATTTTGAAAATAAGCTGTACTTTTTTATTTTTATATAATTGAGCATGTCAATTGATTTATTATTTTTAAATCCTATAAATTTTTTTAAGATATATTTACTTTTGAAATAAATCTAATCTATCAATATTTAAGAAATTTTCATGTTTCAATGATTTTTCAAGATTTAAGGATTTTCCTTTCAAAATTATACTATCTAATAACTTAATTTTTTAACATTAAATAAATTGTTTAAATCTAGTTTGAAGTGAGGTAATTGTTTTACAATGTATAAAAATCAATTATAAATATTTTTAAAGACATTTTAGAATTTCAATCTTTAACACTTTCATTAAATTGTTTCTTTGTATGAAAAATATGTTTTTTTTATCAGAAAAATAGTATAAATATGTTTCTTTTACGAAACTTAGGATTTATATCCATTTTAAAAGCATGCCTTTGTGGGAAGAGTATGTCTTATAAAATTTGTTTTTAATGCCATATCTCTGTTTTTCTTATCTTTTTTTAAAGTCTTGAAAGGAGTGAGCAAGGAAATTACAAAATTACAGAGAATTTTCCTATGGGGATAGGGTTTAGAAGGGAGGAAAAATGCTTGGATTAATTGGGAGAATATTTGTAAACAGAAAGAGGAGGGGAGACTCGGTATAAAAAGCATTGATATGTTTAATAAGACACTCTTGGCAAAATGGTTATGGAGAATGAGATCTCCCAACCATGGCCTTTGGAAGGTTGTACTGGAATCGAAATATGGGTCTTGGGGGATGGCAAATTCAGTTACACTGGCTCGAAATGAGTATAAATCTAGATGGTGGAATGACTTCTTGAAAGTAAGCCTTGTTATTAAAAGATGGCTTTAAACTAGAGGGGGGGGTGAATTGTTTAAAGAGGTTTTCGCAAACTTTTCAAAGCTAGAATGAACTTATTTCAGAAACCAATTGATTCAGCAATTCAGTTAGCCAAAACAGCAAGCAAAACTGTAATACTAGAAAAAACAATCGGTTGTTTATACCAGCAAACAACAAACAAACTGAAATTAAAGAGTTAGGGATAGAGAGATTGTACACAGTTGTTTATACTGGTTCACTCCAAACAAGAGCTACATCCAGTCTTCTCAGAAACCCTGAGGATATCCACTAAGCAATCACCACTTGATCACTTACACCACAACCAAGAGAATGACCTTGAACACCTCAAGAAACACACTCTCCTTGTCCAACACTAAGATTGTTGATCTTGAACACCTCAAGAACACACAGCCAATCTCAGCAAAACACACACACGAATTGTTCAGCAGTTTACAAAGATTACACTTGTTACAGATGAATATCTGAAATCAATACAAGTAGAATCCTATTCAGCACCTTGATCAATCTCTCAACTCTTAAGCAATCTCAGCACTCTTTGAAAAACTCTTAGTTTAAAACTTTGTTTTCAAGATTCTTAAAAACATAAAAACAGTTTTTCAGAAATATATCTAAGAATATAGTTTGTTATCAAATCTTAACAAACTCTTAATTGCATTTAAAACAGATTGGTCAAAGCATTTAATGACTGGAGCGTATTCAGTTAAAGCATTTAAAGCTCAGTCAAAGAAAACAGTTTTTCTGTTATGGTTTCAAAACAAACAATCGATTGTTTCCTCGAATCAATCGGTTGTTTTGTTACTTAACAAAATTCACCATTCAAAAACAGTTTTCAAACTTTCTCAAAACATCTAAGTGTAAACAATCGGTTGTTTCAACTTAGTTTGAAAAACATTTTGCTTTGTTAAAATTGAGATGCTAATTGCTTTGAGATTTAATCTAAGGGTTGATTACAACATTAAACTACCCCAGAACAAAGCTTAAACCAGCACAGCAGCATCAAGCAAAGTAGAGGCTTCATCATCCTTCAAAGGATTTGGATTTTTCAAAACATTGAACACCACTTGGTTCAACAAGCCTCTCAGATCAAGGAAGCAGATGGTTTGTTCCAAATTTGGTTTGCAAGTAGGTTCGAGGGAGAAGTTCAAATTTTGGGAAGACGAATGGTCAGATAATTCTCAGCTTAAAGAGAGATACCCCAAAATTTACAATAACTCCCGGCTTAAAGATAAACTTATTGGGAGATTCGGAAGTTGGTCTACAGAGGGTTGGAAGTGGGATTTTAGTTGGAGAAGGTAATGGTTCGAGTAGGAAAAACCTATGGTTGAAGATTTTATGGCAAGTATATCACAGGTTTCCCTACATTAAGATAAGGAGGATTTATGGTTATGGAATGATCCTCCCTCATATAGTTTCTCAGTAAAATCCGCCTATAAAATGCTAACAAATCATGGAACAAGGAGTGTCCAGGAGGTGTTTGCATATCTTTGGAATCTGAAGGTTATGCCATCTGCCCAATTTTATGTGTGGAGAGCCTTATCATATAGGATAGCAACAAAGTTAAACCTGTATAAAAGAGGGGTGATGTTGACATATACATTATGTGTCTTATGCGGAAGGGAAGAGGAATCGATATCACACATTCTTGTTTCATGCAAGATTTCAATCTCAGTTTGGAATATATGCAATAGATGGCTTGTGATTTGTTCGGTGAATCATAATGAGGTGGTCAAACATTTTGAACAAGTTTCCACCATTTGATTTAACAATGAAGGCAGTAAGTTGTGGAAAAGCCTATGGGTTTTTGTGATATGATGTATTTGGAAGCATAGGAATAAAACTATTTTTAATCATGCAAAGATAGATGTTGAAGAAATTCTCACCATGGCACAAGTCCAATCATGGGCAGAGTTGAAACATAAAGTAAGGAAAGTGGTCTTAGAGTGGTCATTTTGATTGGAGATTATAAATCCATCAAGTATGCAATTAGAGTGGTCATCAATAAGTTGTGGAAAAGCCTATGGGTTTTTGTCATATGGTGTATTTGAAAGCATAGAAACAAAGCTATTTTTAATCATGCAAAGATAGATGCTGAAGAAATTCTCACCATGGCACAAGTCCAATCATTGAAACATAAAGTAAGGAAAGTTAACTTCTCCTTTTCTTATCACCCTTAATTTGCATTAATATGGTAACAAAAATAATTTGGTGAGTATAATTGCTTAACTTGTTCACTTGTTCTATGGTTTTGAATTTAAATTTGCTGCATGTTTTATTGTTGTCAAATAGAACTGTTATGCTTTGATATCTGTGATATGGATGAGAGGAGAGAAAGGTTGAGTTTTTTTGGTGCAAGTGATGATGTTATACGGATGATGATGCAATATGGTGTAGTAGGTGTAGAGTATGTGGTAAGTTTGAAGCAAAGGAAACTAGGTCCTATAGCTGCTATTTGGAGTTCAAGAGTTTAATTAATGTAGAGGGTGTTAAAAGCTGAATAAAGAATGACAGAAAAGCATCAAATTCAACATCTTTAATCACATATATGAGTTATCTTTACAGAGAAGACGTTGTCTTGGTGGAGTCAAAACTGTTAATTTTGAAAGTTGTGGAATATGTCAGAGTCATTGGATCCATACTATTGATTTGAAAATGATCTTGAAATATTGGTTTATGCAATTACTAGTGTTGAGGTAGTTATGTTAAAAAAAAGGGAATATATTAAGAAGCTAGACTTTAATTTGTCTTTTCTTGTAATACTTGTGATTTTATGACTTTAGAGTAAGTTATTTTTACTCTATTTTGTATAAAGGTTGGGACACCCCCTGAAGTGTTCATTTTTTATTTTATTTATTCATTCTTTGCTAAAAAAATCCATTTCAAAAGCAATTTCTTTTGCAAAAGTCAATGGATTTTCAAATCCATTTTCCTATACCTTTAAAAAAAATTGAAAGAATAACATTTAATTGTTCAATAGCCTTATCAATGCCTATATCTTTTAATTGCAATTTTTCACAGGTTAACTGCAAATAATATGTCATACCTGTTGATTTTGCCTTAATCCCAAGTCCCACATCGGTGGGTTCATTGTTTGGGAAGGAGGTTTGAGGGTTATAAATTAAACTCTCCTCCTTCACTGTTATATATCCCAAATTTGTAATATCTTCTCCCATAATAAAAGTGAGCTATTTTTGTTGTGCTCGAAGATTATACTAAATTGGCCGAACTCTGTTAATAATTTTCTGGTTTGTTTTTTCCTCTTTATCTCTTTTATTATTCTGCTTTGTTTATTCAATATTATTTGTCGGGTAGCTCTGTTAGAGTTCTGTTTTAGTGGGGAAATTACCCCTTTTTCCCAACAAGTGGTATCAAGAGCCGAAGGTTCGCCCTTGGGTTGTTTGAAATTATTTGTAATATTGAATATTATATTTTGAGTTTGTAATGGCAAATCAAGAAGAAGAAGCGAAGGATGTATCCAGAGTGTTAGGCTCCTCGTCATCATGGTCGCTTTGAAATTGGCGGTGGAAATATTTGATGGCACTGGACATTTTGGCAAGTGGCAAGGAGAGGTCTTGGACTCTCTTTTTCAGCAGGGTCTTGATATTGCTATTGAAGGAGAGAAACCAGAAGAGGTAGAGGAGAAAGACTAGAGCATCATCAATCGGTTAGCATGCGGAACTATTCGATCCTGCCTGTCCAGAGAGCAGAAGTATGCTGTAAAAAATGAGACTTCTGCACACAAACTGTGGAAGGCATTGGAGGACAAGTTTCTGAAGAAGAGTGGTCAGAACAAGCTCCTAATGAAGAAAAGGTTGTTATGATTTGACTACCAACAAGGTACTACTATGAATGCACACATCACTATGTTTAATCAATTAGTAGCAAACCTGTTGAATTTAGATGTGAAATTTGAGGATGAGGGTTTGACTTTGATGTTGTTATCATCTCTTGCTGATGAATTTGAACATTTGGAGACTACGCTCCTTCACGGGAAAGAGAATGTGTCGTTAGATGCTGTTTGTTCTGCTTTATATAGTCATGAATTGAGAAAGCAGGATAAGATGAAAACAAAATCAACGACATCAGAAGAAGCATTGGTGGCAAGAGGTCGTCAGCAAAGCCAAACAAAGGGGAGAAGAGGGAGGTCTAAGTCTAAAGGTTGAGTCGTTGCCAAAGATGAGTGTGCTTTCTGTCATGAGAAAGGACACTGGAAGAAAGACTGTCCAAAATTGCAGAAGAAAGGGAAGGCTCCGCAAGATGCAAATGTTGCAGAATGCAAAAATGATGTGGAATCAGATATCTCTTTAATTGTCTCGCTTTCAGCATCATCGTATCCAGATGAGTGGATATTGGATTCTGGTTGTACCTATCATATGTGTCCCATTCGGAAATGGTTCTTTGAATTTCAAGAACTCAATGGCGGGGTTGTTTACATGGGTAATGATAATCATGTAAGACAGCTGGGATAGGTTCAATCAAGCTACGGAATCATGATGGATCCACCAAAATTTTGCGGGATGTACTGTACGTGCCAAAGTTGAAGAAGAATCTCATCTCATTGGGGGCTTTAAAATCTAAAGGCCTAGTGTTGACGATGCGAGATGGAATTCTTAAAGCAACTTTAGGAGCACTGGTGATGTTGAAAGGCGTGAGGAAGAACAATCTATATTACTATCAAGGTAGTACAGTGGTGGGGACTGTAGCGGTAGCAACTTCTAGCACTAAGAAGGATGTCGAGGCAACGAAGTTGTGGCATATGAGGTTGGGACATGCTGGAGAGAAATCCTTGCAAATTCTTACCAAGCAGGGACTGTTGAAAGGTACGAAGACTTGCAAACTTGAATTTTGTGAGCATTGTGTTCTGGGAAAACAACGAAGAGTGAAGTTTGGCACTGCAATTCACAATACCAAGGGTATTTTGGATTATGTGCATTCAGATGTGTGGGGACCTGCCAAGGTTCCGTCAATTGGAGGTAGGCATTATTTTGTCACTTTTGTGGATGATTTTTCTAGGAGAGTTTGGGTGTTTCCTATGAAGAACAAAAATGATGTGCTTGAAATTTTCCTTAAGTGGAAAGCTCAAGTTGAAAACCAGACAGGAAGGAAGATTAAGGTTCTTCGAACAGACAATGGAGGAGAATACAAGAGTGATCCGTTCCTGAAGGTATGTCTAGATTGTGGCATAGTTCGGCACTTCACTGTTAGAAAAACACCACAACAGAATGGGGTGTCGGAGCGTATGAACAAGACACTTGTGGAGAAAGTTCGTTGTATGTTGTCTAATGCTGAGTTAGGCAGAGAGTTTTGGGTTGAGGCTGTGACATACGCTCAACATCTCGTCAATCGTTTGCCATCATCTGCTATAGATGGCAAAACCCTGTTAGAGGTATGGTCTGGAAAACCTGCAACTGATTATGATTCTTTGCATGTTTTTGGTTCTATTGCATATTATCATGTGATTGAATCAAAGTTGGATCCACGGGCAAAGAAGACTCTTTTCATGGGCTTTAGTCCTGGAGTGAAGGGATACCGTTTGTGGTGTCTAGAGGCAAAGAAGACGATTATCAGCAGGGATGTTACCTTTGATGAATCTTCCATGTTAAATAAGGTAAATCCAGAAGGAGATGATAGTACTCCAGAAAAGGTGGAGTGTGCCTGGAAGAAGGTGGAGTTTGAGCCGACAGTGGTGATCCCAACACGAAATACCACAAGTGACTCTCCTATGGCAGAAGAAGAGTCAGATGAGGAAGAGGTTTCTACCCAAGAATCTCAACAGCAATCAGCGCCAATTGCAGTTAGAAGACAGAGACGAGATATTCAGAAGCCTGCTCGTTTCATGGATATGGTTGCCTATGCACTTCCAGTTGTTGATGACATTCCATCCACTTACCCATAAGCCATTCTAAGTTCAGAGAGTGGTAATTGAGCAGGTGCGATGGAAGAGGAGATGCAGTCTTTGAAGAAGAACAAGACGTGGAAGCTGGCACAATTACCAAAAGGTAAGAAGGCAATTGGGTGCAAATGGGTATTTGCAAAGAAAGAAGGATTTCCTAATAAAGAAGATGTTCGCTACAAGGCAAGGTTGGTTGCTAAAGGCTTTGCTCAAAGGGAGGGAATTGATTATAATGAGGTATTTTCTCCAGTTGTTAAACATTCCTCCATTCGAATTTTGTTGGCCTTGGTAGCACAGTTGAATTTGGAGCTAGCTCAACTTGATGTAAAGACCGCGTTCCTACACGGTGATTTGAAGGAGGAAATCTATATGACTCAACCAGAAGGATACAAGGTTGCTGATCAAGAAGATTGGGTTTGTAAACTTAGCAAATCGTTGTACGGACTGAAACAATCTCCGAGACAGTGGTACAAACGATTTGATAAGTTCATGAAGGATCAAAACTACAAGAGAAGCAAATATGATCACTGTGTGTATTTGCGCATACTTGAAGATGGTTCCTACATTTACTTACTTTTATATGTTGATGATATGCTGATTGCAGCAAAGAGCCAAGTTGAGATTGACAGGTTAAAGGCTCAGTTGAGTAAAGAGTTCGAGATGAAGGATTTGGGGGAAGCCAAGAAGATTCTCGGCATGGAGATAAATAGGGATAGAGAGAGGGGGAAACTTTGGCTGTCACAGAAGCAATATTTGCAGAAGGTACTACAACGTTTTGGTATACACGAAGATACAAAACCTGTAAGTACCCCACTTGCTCCTCATTTGAAATTGAGTAGTCGTTTATCTCCGACGACTGATGAAGAACGAGAATACATGGCGAAAGTCCCATATGCAAATGCAGTTGGAAGCTTGATGTATGCAATGGTGTGTACAAGACCAGATATTTCACAGGCTGTGAGTGTTGTTAGTAGGTACATGCATAATCCGGGCAAGGGACATTGGCAAGCTGTGAGATGGATTCTACGGTACCTCCAAAATACCTTAGATGTTGGATTGACATTTGAGCAAGATGATTCACTTGGTCAATGCATAGTTGGATATTGTGATTCTGATTATGCAGGTGATCTGGATAAGCGACGGTCTACAGCTAGCTATTTGTTCACTTTAGCAAAAGCGCCAGTTAGTTGGAAGTCTACCTTGCAGTCTAAGGTGGCTTTGTCTACGACAGAGGCAAAGTATATGGCAATTACAGAGGTTGTGAAGGAAGCAATTTGGCTTCATGGGTTGCTTAAAGACTTGGGAGTTGGTCAGAAACAACTTGAGTTATATTCTGACAGTCAGAGTGTTATTCATTTAGCAAAGAATCAAGTCTTTCATGCACGGACGAAGCACATTGATGTTCATTATCACTTTGTGCGTGAGATTCTCGAAGAAGAGGAAATTGTTCTCCAGAAGATTCACATTACGGAGAATCCTGCAGATATGCTCACCAAGGTGGTTACAAGGACCAAGTTTGAACACTGTTTAGACTTGGTTAATATCTTGCACATTTGAAGTTGGCGCCCGGAGGAGCAAATTTGAAGCACTGCAAAGTTTGTTTTTGTTATGCTGTGAGAAGATTTGTTTTAGGTGAGACTTGAAATTAAGCCAAGGTAGAGATTTGTTGATTTTGGCTTAATCCCAAGTCCCACATCGGTGGGTTCATTGTTTGGGAAGGAGGTTTGAGGGTTATAGATTAAACTCTCCTCCTTTACTGTTATATATCCCAAATTTGTAATATCTTCTCCCATAATAAAAGTGAGCTATTTTTGCTGTGCTCGGAGATTAAGCTAAATTGGCCGAACTCCGTTAACAATTTTCTGGTGTGTTTTTTCCTCTTTATCTCTTTTATTATTCCGCTTTATTTATTCAATATTATTTGTTGGGTAGCTCTGTTAGGGTTCTGTTTTAGTGGAAAAATTACCCGTTTTTCCCAACAATACCAATCAATATTCAAAATTTCAAACTCCTAATCTACTCCACTTTTAACTTCAACTATTTTTAAAAAAAGCATCTCTTATTTGTGAAGTTTGAATACTTCCACTTTTTTAATACGACTTTCCCAATAAATTTGTGACGACAATTTAAGATTTAAGTTATATATGATCTTATAAAACTTTCAACCTTTTTAGAAGAAGGAAATAAAATATACATACATATTAGCACACCAAAAAAAATGTATATTTAAGACAAGAATTATAGAGATCACAACGTACTAAGTTTAGATTACGACAACCGAATGGACTATAATGTGCTCTAGGATTAATATTCAGAAGTTTGTTTTTTTTCACAATACTTCATGTTTTCCTTTCATTATCATATCTTTTTCCCCTAAGTCATTCGTAAACAACTTTTAATTCCTCTCTAATAGCATCAAAAAGACTTCTTCCACTTGTATCCTCCCGTTCTAAAAATTTCAAAAAGTTTATCATTAAATTTTATGGAAATTAATAGTAAAATATTACTACAAAATTTAATAACCAATTTAAGGTTTGTTTGGACAACTTTTTTTCAAAAAGGCCATTAAAATATAAAAATAAGAAATAATGTTAAATATTTTTCATAAATTAATATTAACTTATGCATCTATTAATTTATAGATATTTTTTATATATATTTTTCTAAATTCCTATTTTGAATTTACACATAAGCTAATTTTAATTTATAGAACTATTTATTTATTTTCTCCTAAAAATAATTATGAAGAAAATTTCTATAAATAGTATTGCTTCCTGTATTCGTACTTTTTATATTGAGTCCTTGAAGTTGCATGATGCAGGTTCATAATTGGTAGCAATTCAAATGCATTTTGCCACTGATGCTGATGGGGGAACATTTGATCACTTGTTTCATCACAGTTATATTTTTTTCTGTGTTTAGAAGGGAGGGGATAAGCTGAAGATTTAGGTTAAGGTTGAGAAAGAGTGAAGTGAAAATAAAGTAGATGATAAATTGATTACAGATGCAGCATATATATAAGGTACTAAAGTGGTTGTTGCTATTTAAAGGGCACCAATGTTCTTGAGTCCAAGAACAACCCCAACCCCAATGATGTGGCCAACAGCTCCGCAGGCCAAGGTGTCAGCAAGGGTGAAGCCAGCAGGGTCACCAGTCTGCAAGCCTGAGTCCCTCACCTCCAGCTTTAGCCCTGCAGTGGCTTTCCTGTTCGCCGATGGAGCCAATCCAAACCTTCCAGCAAACAGCATCAGGCTAGTAGAAGCCACCATAATCTGTTCAACATCTCAACCATGTCAACTATCATATCGCCATAACAAGGAAGACTCTTAGAAACACATTTTATTATTCTTTGAAAATTATACAACACTCACTACTCTAAGATGTGCTTACTTTGTTCAGTCCATAGTGATTCAATCAGTTCTATATATAGTATTACAGAAACTCAAATTAACATAAAAACACATTCTCCCTCACTTCTTTATCATTGTAACTGAACAAGAAACTACATAATTTTTAGTATGCATACGCAATCCGCAATTCACAAAATTGTTACATGTGTAAACAATAATTTCCTATGTACCCCACTAAAAATTGAATCTACTATTATGCTTTGTAAAGTACCGAGATGAAACAACAAAGGACGAGGAGACTTGGAAATGACTCTAACTCAGAAGATCCTACCAGATTAGTGGATGATCCAATGTAGTCACATCTAGTTCCCAATGCACCCTTCCCCTTGCGCCTCATGGTTTGGACAGCAACCTGCGAACAAAAAAGTAACCAGTTATCATAATTACGTATGAAATGCAAGTAATTGATGAGAAATGGTTGAAGCAACAAGATCATTTTCAAACTGGGTCTAGCATATATAACATATCTATAAAAGCAAGACATGGTAAACGTGTAAATGTAAATTAGATGCTAAGTGCTGACCAAACTCTGCACAGGGACAGCTGAGAATTGGGGTCTAAGACCAGTGAATTGGGGGAGAGTGGTCATCGCAGTGGTTGCCATTTGTTAAAACTGAGAAGAGGAAATGAAAATATGTTTGGTCTCTTCTCCCTAAACTCTCCTTTTTCTTTGAAATGTTTTCTGGGTTGGTTTGGTTGCAGAGGGAATGTGATGTAGCATGCAGTGCAATACTATCTAATGGCAGTGATCACATGAGGAATTTGTGGCCTCAGAAGCCCAGAATGAGATGACCAAGATACGTGAGTCCGAGGTGGCATTATCTGATTTGAGAAACGGATAACGGATAATGTCATAGATGCCACCGTGAATCTGTCTAAATTCTATGTCTTCTCTTTTAAACGTGTTTTTGGGCTAAGGATTTCGTGTGGCCTCATGCTACAGACATACATGCATTTACAATTCCTTTACTCTTTTAATAGATAAAGTTTAGAAAATTAGTTAAATTATTAAATAATTATCGTATACGACACCACTTTTTATAAAAGTGACTGAAAACTTATCTTTTAAGTTTGTTTTCTAAAATTGAATTAAGTTATTATTTTAAAATTTTAAAATGGTATTAGATATACAAGACATATATCCTCTCTTCTTTGGAATAACTAAATGGATCTCACTTTAAAGCTATTCACAATTAAATTAGATTTCTAATCTAAATTTAAATTAAGTTTTTTTTGTCTATTTAATCTCTAACCTTAATAAATTTAAACTTAATTAGTTATAGAATTTATATATCTAAAATTAAAATTAATTTTAATAATATAACTTAAACTTTTATTTTTTTAATTTTTTTTAATTTAAAGCTATTGTTTTAAGTAGATTAAACTGAGTTATCATGTAATAGTTAAGTTTCACCAAACAGACCAATTTGATTAGTCTAACCCAAACTGTGACTTATCCAACTAAATATATATATATATATATATATATATATATATATATATATATATATATATTTGTTAACTACCTCACCCGTCAACTAACCCATAGTTGTTTAATCTTGTAACTTGTTTTACATATAATTGATTCTTGCTGAAAATATTTGTAGTTGATACTCTAAAAATTTTAATGCCACTTGAAATATTGAAAATAATATTAATTCATTATTAATATTAATGGATAATTAAAGTAAACATTTTTTATTTTTTTTAATAATATTTTTTTTATGTGATGACAAATTATTGTTGTTACTTTGAGGTGTTAGCCTAACTGATATTTTAAGTTGCATAGTGATGCAAAGTTTTTATTTAAAAAAAATATTTAATTGAGCAAATTATATTAAGTGATTTAATTGAATGATTAAAAATATGTTAAATTTATTATATATATATATATATATAGATATTATAAATCATAGGATTAATCTATGTAAGTGGATTAGATTTGTGTATATTTTATACTTACACCAATCCGTTGTGAGTCTAAGTTATCTATAAATGATATTGAAATTTAAATTTAAAGTGTAAAAAAATAATTACGTTTAAAAATAATTTTGGATTTTATTAAATAGGTATTCGATTTTGTAATTTAGTGTGTGAATAGGCAATTATTGTGGAGTTTGGTATGTTGGGTGGTAGAAGGGTGGCAGTTTCGAATCGACATGGTCCCTTCCAAAATCAGTTGCGGGCCTTAACTTTTTTGTTGGAAGAAAACCAAAAACATTTGGCTGCAATTAACGGTAACATCAGAGAGATGAGATCTAAGCTCTTGGGCTCAATAATTCCTCTCCCATGCCTTCAAATCAGACAAGAGGCACTGAATCGAAGGCCTGTTATTTTCATCCAATCCTTTTCTCACAACATTTAGTGTACGCGTGCTTACCCATATTACCACACACAACACAACTTTCTCCAAACAAACATTGCTATTAATTGTACTTCCTTCGCATTATCATCACATTACTATTCATTTTTGGGCAGAGTAACTTCATCCACCAAAAATCATTATCTGATCTCTATTATGTCAGGGCTATTTATATAGCTGTGCATGTCACCCACCAGATCCAATGTTTCATCAACCCAAGTTCGTTGCACTTTACTCATTTTTATTCTACTTTTGGCAATATTGTATCGCAGTGGGGTTCCAATGTCTGTCAACCAACATTTCAACAAATTACCATCTCTTTCTCTTCCTATTTTTCTTTTTTCTTTTTATTTCCTCTTTACGTTTTTAGTTCACAATTTCTCATTTTGGGCCTAGGCCTTATCAGACCCAATATTAAAAGAGAGTTTCTTCCTGCACCCCTACATTTTTCTTTCTGAACCCCTATATTCTTTAAAATACTGAAATTATCTTTTCACAGTTTTATGTGATTCCAGAATAGGGGTTCTGTAAGAAAAAAAGTGTTTATGAACAAGGATTCCGTAAGTAAAGAGTATTTCCAAAACAAGAAATCCAGAAGACAAAAAATCATTCAAGAATACATTTTTTTGATTTTCAGATTGATAAATTTGGAATTAATAAAATGTGTTTCGGAAAATATGTTCCAGAAATATTTTGGAAAGAACAATCTGAAAGTCATTCTTAAAAGTGGTAAAACAGTTTTCTCTAAAAATGATGGGGTGCAGGAAGAAATTTGTTAGGTCAAGGAAGAAACAGCCGTCTTATTTTTTTTTTTAACATTAGAATGAAAACTATTCATTATCTTTGGGAAAACGGTGGTTTTAATTAAATCCTAGTTAGGTATAGTTTTCTCCCAATGGAAGCCGTGCTGCTTCTTCCTGCACCTCCATACCTTCTTGTGCCACCCCCATAAATTTTTCTTATTTCAAAAATATCCTTTTCAATATTCCGGATTACATAATCCAGAAGTCTTTTTTTAGATTCAAAATTAGCTTCCGGATTATGTAATCTAGAAGTCTTTTGTGATTAGCTTCCGGATTACATAATCTGGAAGTCTTTTCTATACATAAGATTAGCTTCCAGATTATGTAATCCGGAAGTCTTTTTTTCAGATGTGTTATTAGCTTCCAGATTACATAATCCGGAAGTCTTTTCTAAATATGAAATTGACTTCCGAATTCTGGAATTTATCCGGATTACATAATCCATAGGCTTATTATTTCAAATCCAAGAGGGTGAAAAAAAAGGATAAAATGGTATTTTCATATTTAGTATGGGGTGGCACAAGAAGGTATGGAGGTGTAGGAAGAAAGAGTCTGGAAGCCGAACTATGCTAGCTTTGTAGGGTGAATGGAAGTTGTTATGGGCCATAATCGTTTGCGGCCCAGGCCTACAAAAAACAAAAATGGGCCTAAAATAGAGTTAAAAGGTTAAAGAATAAGAAATAGATAGAAGAGAGGAAACGAATGTGGTGATGGAGAGAGGGAGCGAAAAGGAGAAACTCAAAACCCACTTGATATTCGCTTATGGCACGTTGAAGCGAGGATTCCCCAACCACTATCTGATGGAGGAGCTGATGAGCCAAGATGACGCCGATTTGGTTGGCGCCTACTTGACGGAGGATTGTTACCCGCTGGTGTGTGGACCCCACGGCATCCCTTACCTCATAAACCTACCCGGGTCGGGGCACCGGGTTAAGGGCGAGGTTTATGCTGTGTCGGAGAGCGCAGTGGCTAAGCTGGACGAGTTCGAAGGTGTGAGCGCCGGGTGCTACGAGCGGTTACCGGTGATGGTGGTGGTAGCGGAGGAGGGTGGGGAAAGGGTGGAGGCGGAGGCGTATTGGGGACACAGAAGGTTCGGGGAGGTGCTGTGGAAGACGAAGGGGGAGGTGGGGTTGAAGGAGTATGGGGAGAAAGAAGCGAAGGAGTACGTGAGGAAGGAGAACAGAACGGGTCGCAGAAACACTATTCTTGACCTTGTTCCTTAGTTTCTGTCCTTATTTCTTGGGCCATCAAATAATCTGGAACCATTCCACTCCCAATCTTGGGTTTTTAGTAACTGATGTTATTTCTGTTCATGGCCGAGAGAGATTCCGACAGCCAGTGTACGAACCAATATATGTGTTGCATTTATAAAATTTTATGTACAACTTTTTTGTCCATTTGTTAAAGGTGAAGTATAAACACTAATACTTACTGGATGGCTAAACACTAATGCTTAACTGGATGGCTGATGCAAGAAAAGGTGTCACCGATAACCTGCATGAACGTAAACCCTGGAAGCAAGGTTGTCAAAGAGAGAAGAAGTCACGAAATAGAGAGAGAGAGAGAGTGATCGGAAAAGTAAACTTATTCATTGATTGTTGTGTAAAGACACCGACAAGAAACCAAAAATATACAAGGCAAAACAACTGAAACCTGAAATCAGTTCGAAACACAAACTGTTTAAAAGCATAAACTAAACAACATGGCCCAAAACACAAGAAACAGAATAGAGCATAGTTCGATGAAGCTTGAGTAATTCACTGTTGAGTTTTTGATGAATCATGTGATAATCTATTTTGTTCTCTCATGAAAAACCTGGTTGAATGCAATTGTCATAGTAGGAACAAAATGCTTCTTAAAAAAATATTTGATCCATTGAATCTCAGTTGTTGACTTTAAAAACGAAAAAAATTGATTTTTAAAGCGTGCGTGATTGATTACTATCCGTAAAGACTTATCAACAATCTATTAGTGCAAGTTTTCTAAGATATAACCGAAACTTTTCCAAAAATTTCCGATAATCAAAACAAGTTACTATTAAAAGTAAAAACTCAAAAAAATAATTAAGAGACAAAGACGTAAAGGTGACTTGTGAGATGGGTTTATGAAGACAATGAGGAGATGGTGTTTCTAAAGCGATGAAACCTCTCTATATAGAAAAAGAAACTAAGAAAATTGAACCAAAGTTGTTGCACATTTACAAATCCCATTTGAATGTTTCAGCTTCTCAACTACAACAACATTCTTCAATCCTCCAAAAGACCAATAGTGCGGAGTGAACATTCTTGATCGTGCGGCCACAACGCAATGTTTGCACTTCAAACTCAGAATCAATCTAAGGTAAACTTCCAAGATTTCCTCCAACTAAAAATGCTAGGATTTTTATGCATATTTTTTTTTTGTTTTACAATATTTATTCATATTTTCATACGGTTTTAGAACAGTTACTAGTGCAAGAACCCGATATTCTATTTCATAAGAGTTTCAAGAAATTGTTCGTTACCTTTTGGATTTTTACGATACGAGGGATCCACCTGTAATGGATTTTCTGGTTTGTGGACAAGGAGCCATTATGAGTCATTGTAGGTTTTTAGTTGAATGGTACTGTGAAAGTGTAATAGGGGACCTTCTAAAGATGGCCGAAAACTCAAACCTGAAACCAGCCCAAAACACAAGGTGCCCAAAAGCAGAAACTAAACAAGAGAAAAATAGAAACTAATCTAGACAACCCAGAACACATGAAAAACATAACAGAGCATAACTTATCAATACTGATGAAATTGTATCATATGTGTACTTCACAACACACAATACTGATGATAGTCCCCTTCTTAATCAATACAATACAACTGAAGCAGAGATTGATGTTATTAGCATCAGATTATTTAAATATCATACATGCACTTTAAATGTTCTCTCTCCTGACCATTTATCTTTGGTCTAGTTCTCGTTAATAATACAAGAACACGGTTCAGTGCATTCAGAAAAGCCTTTGCCAGAGCCTGCATCAGGGCCTTCAGTCCTCAAAATAACACAACTCCACCCTTCACCACACTTGCAGAATGCTCCACTGCCAGTGTCACTGCCACTCACAACATCAGCAGGCAAATTCAATTCTTCCGACACTGCCTCGCCCTCACTGCACCACACATTCCACCACACAATTAGATTCTGCTGCAATACATTATTTTATTCAAATATTAACCATGTTTGGATCAACTTCTAAATAAATATTTATAGAAAAAGAAAATAAGAAAAAATAATATTCTATGTTTTTAACGCAACCACTTTGGTTTTCCTAAGTTCCAGCAAAACCCCCATTCTCAGCATACCCACTCTACCCCTTCTTTCAATCATCACAATTTTTAGACTACATAAACATATCTTTCTTATTCATCAATCAATAAATATGTTTATCTTTTTTATAATTTTAATGGTAGTTTTCAGAATATATTTGGGTAGAAAGTTATCTGTTCCCTATCACATAACTAACAAAATTGCTAATTCATACTAGAGTAGCTCCTATCAAATTCAATTAAACAATAACTAATCTAAAAATAAGTAAGAAAAGAGGTGTGTTTGACGTACATGGTACATGAACAGTTTTCACCACATTTAACGAAAACTTTGCCTGCATCAGGCCCCTCAGTCTTAGTTATGATGCATGTCCAACCCGCACCCATCTTGCAGAAGGCACTGCCCTTGCTCAAGCCCAAGGTTTTATCTGGGGCTGGGATTTCCCTGCACAAAGAGTTGCTAAGCTCAACAACACATGCATAAACGATTTTATTCAGATTTCAGGTATGTATCAGCTCGAATCATCAATGATATATTACAAAGATTGATGAAAATAGAAGAACAATATTGGTGACACATGTTACTGAATTTAATTAAACGATATAGGGATGAAAAAGGTGAATAGTGAAGTATAGGATGCTACAAAACTGCAATTAGACTCATAAGAAACCTGAGATTGAGAGACTTCTCCTGGGTGGTCATAGTGGCTCAGTGATAAGAATTTGGCTTTTCTTACTCATTGTTTGGATGGAATGTTTATCTTATATGTATAAGAAAATAATGGATATTAGGTAGAACAGTAGAAAATGATTAAATAGTAAGGAAAAGTATTACATAATGGAAAAAAAAAAGAATTTTTTAATTAGAATCACTGAATATGAGTGTCCTCAATGATTGAAGCTTTTTTTTTTTAAGTTTGGGAAATCCTGTCCTTAAACACTGACATTAAAAATATCTTCATTGATTTACACAGCACCCTCCAATTATTTGAACCTTATCAGTAGCTACAATCAGAGGAAACCACTGCTGATAAAAAAAAAAACAATCAGGAAACCACCAAACTAACAATACATCAGGCTTTTCCATACGGTTTAAGTTTTTTTCTCCAGATTTTTATTAAATAGATCTAAATTTTTTATTTTAACATTTTCATTGATATTCTACAATAAATACATATTACTAGTTTTTTTCACTCTCACGATAAATGTATAAATTAATTAAAAATTCTGTTAGATATAATTGAGAAAAGGATAATTATTTTTACACACAAGTAATTACGATTTTGAACTTTGAAAATAAATAAATAAATAAATAAATAATATTATTTCCCGTAAACCCGACAATTAAGAAAAATCAAGGAGTAATATTTATATATCATTTTAAAATATTTTACACTTTCAAATGAATATTTTGTAAATTAATTAAAATATCCCAGTAACGTCCAATTCTGTGTAGCCCAGGCCTTTGTCTGATACTGAATGTATTATTGTTTTTTTAAATATATTTCTTAAGGGGCTGCTTCTTCCTGCACCTTCATATCTTCTTGTGCCACCTCCATAAATTTTTCTTATTCCAAAAATACCCTTTTCAATATTCCGGATTACATAATCCGGAAGTTTTTTTCTAGATTCAAAATTAGCTTCTGGATTATGTAATCCGGAAGTCTTTTGTGATTAGCTTCCAAATTACATAATCCGAAAGTCTTTTCTATACATAAGATTAGCTTCTGGATTATGTAATCCGGAAGTCTTTTTTTTCAGATGTGTTATTAGCTTCCGGATTACATAATCCGGAAGTCTTTTCTAAATATGAAATTGACTTCCGGATTATGTAATCCGGAATTTATCCGGATTACATAATTCATAGGCTTATTATTTCAAATTCAAGGGTTGAAAAAAAAAAGGATAAATTGGTATTTTCATATTTAGTATGGGGTGGCACAAGAAGGTTGACGCTCACGCACACAAATGGGCCTTGAAGATTAAATGTCAATAATGGGCCTTCAAAGGGGATTTCTTCCTGCACTTTTAGTATTTCTTCCAGCACAACATACTTTCAAAAATATCAAAATATTCATTTCAGATTATACCATAATACAAAATTTGCATTCCAAAAGTATAATCTAAAATACAAAAATTCACAAATTTTAACTTTCAGATTTTATACTATGAGAAGTCTCTGAATTTCACATTCCATAATTAATAAAAAGTTCAATAAAAAATACTAAAGAATAATTTGGGTATTTTTTAAATATAGGAATGCATGAAAAATTTGTATGGAGGTACAAGAAGAAATCCCCGGCTTCAAAGCACACGTAGGCCCAGAAGGTACAATGCCCATTCATGTTCCACCATAACTAATAGGGAGTTTCTCCCTGCACCCCTACGTTTTTCTTCCTGTACCCCTATAATTTTAAAAATTCTAAAACTAGCCTTGACCTTTTATTTGAAAAAGGACATGATGGTGGAGTTGGTTTGGCACTATTATTCCTCTTCATGAATCTGAGATGTTCGTGGAGGAGCATTCTAGTTTTGCGGAGCAAGATAGAGGAGTGGGTTGCATTGTCGAAGTGTTGTTTGGCTTTTAGAGGGAAGAATTAAGTTTTTTTAAGAGCAAAGGTGGTTATGGAGTTTTTGTGGTTACCAGAAATTGGGATCCGGGATTGTGCTACAGATTGATCAATCCAAAAGTGAAAATATGATCTCTGGATGCACCAATTCGTAAGTAAATGATTTTGTTTTCTAGATGAGGGTCCGAAAGCAAATTTTTAATAACTTTTTTATTTCTGGATTACTGAATCCGGAAGCCTATTTTTTTGTTACGGATTGATGGATCAAGAAGTTATTTTGACTTATGTATTTCTGAATCCAAAATGCATATTTTGAATTACAAATTGGTGGATCCAGAATGATTTTTTTGACTTATGCCTTCCTAGATCCAGAATGAATTGTTTGACTTATGGATTGATGGATCCGAAATGAGTTGTAATTACATTGATAAATGAATATATTAACATTGTGACTATTATAAATGCGGAAGAAGAAATTCTTTAAATTCATAACCAAAGTGTTCCTTCATCAAATTCATTTAAAATGTAAACAAATTGTTCCTTCACCAAATTCAAAAAAAAAAAATGCAAACTAAGTGTTTCTTCATGAAATTAAAAAATATTGAACCAACTAAAATGATCATCATCGTCGTCTGTGTCTTCGTATGCGGACATACACGAACATGTTCTCGGTGGCTGATCGGGATAGCATCAAGGTTGTTTGCATCCCTTCCCATACAGGTGAATCCTCGATTAGATGAACATCATCTACAATCAACTGCAAGGTGGATGTTATTCTTCTACAAAGACCCTACAATGATACAACAAATTATATTAATTACAACTCAACATGTATTATTTAAATAAACAAGTAATAAATTCTTACCACTGCGAGATGCTCAGAGATTGTATCATTCCCGTCCCGACGTCTTCCATCAGGGGTAATTACCAGAGGTCTATTATCCTCATCCATCTAAATGATATATGGGTGTGATATAGACTGAAACATATATATACAGGAACACAGACTCCAACATCAGCTTCTAAGGTGACATCCTGTACGAGATTATCATTAAAATCTAACCATCGTCGGTCGATCTCAAGTGTAGAGGGATCGGCATGATGGACGTTTGCATCTTCATGTTCAACATATTTTGCATCTTCATTAACAGTTCTTCTTCGCATCTTCATGATCAACAAGTTTTGCATTTTCATGTTCAACATGTTCTTCATCTTCATTAATATGTCTTTTTCATTTTCTAATAGAGGTTGTGGGACGTAGACGGTCACCTTGTGAGCCTTCTCCCCTAGTCTTCATATTTTTGTTTAATTACATCATTCAAGTTAAACCAAATTACAAACAATGCATCTTTCGGATTTGGAAATCCGAAAACCTACTACGGATCCGCCAATCGAGAATGTTAATCATCTAACATTATAGTTAAAAATTTAACAACAAATAAAGTGTGAAACTAAAGAAACTAAATCACTTATTTAAAAAAAATGTATTATCTTGACTGAAATGCTTGAAGTCATCCTAAAGCATATAGAACCAATCCGTAATATATATTATCATAAGAAGAACCCAAGTACATTAGTATATTATAATGTACTATAATATATTATCATAAAAAGAACCCAAGTACATAGTGTGAAGATGTTATCCAAAGCCTTTCTTCCCCCTGGTTGTCCCTCAATCTCAGGAGCCAAACTGATGTTGTACTGTTATCTGAGGCATAACTTGGAAAATTCTACACTTTCATCCACCCATCACTATTTAATGAAGGATCCTTGGTGAGTTATATCAGACTTTATTGTTTTGATCATGGTTGTCACAATTGTATGAATAACAACTTGATTTTTAGATTAGATGTGATTCTAAACTACATCGATGTTGATTCTTAAATTGTTTGAATCACAAAATAATTGCATACTTTGAACCAATCGAAATGTGCAATAGTTTAAGTTGGATCATGCACAACCTTGTTAGGAACTCGTGTTAGAAAATATAAGAAAGATGACATTTCTTGTTAACTCTCAAGTACTTGGGGAACTTAACTTGTGAAAAAAGAACCAAACACTTGCATACTTTACTGAGCATTCCAAATTACTCCATGTGAAACTTAAGATACTCCATAATATTGAAGTCCATAACAATGCACCAATCTAAAATGTTACCGGAAGCGTCAATCTAGAATTGTTACCGAACTCACCAATCCGAAAGATTTACTAATTCCCCAATCCAGGATTTATGTTCATTCAATAATCTAGAATGCAAAAAAAAACAAATGCGGTAAATTATCATACTGCATTGTCTGGAATATTACATATGAATTGTGGAAAAGACAATCCAAAAAATATGGAACTACATATCCGAAAACCAAAAAATTGACTTACCTTCTTCTCCGAACAGGGAACCGCCAAGAGAAATCACCCAACCACCACCAAGTTGTCGAGATACCACCCACCACCAATAGAAACGCCTTCTTGTGTCAAGAGATGGAGCAGCACCGTCGTTCAGAGAGAAATGGAGTTTGTGGTGTTTGTCTGTGCAATTTGTGCAATTTGTGGACAAAGGAAGAAAAAAGAATAGTGTAGGTCTTATGTGCATTTTAAGAGTTTTAAAAAATAATAAAGACAATTTTATCTTTGCATAACATTATGGAGGTGCAGGAAGAAAAACGTAGAGATGGAGGAAAAAATTGTTTGAATAATAACTACATGTCTATATCGCACAATTGAGAAAAAATTATAAACCAATATTACAATTAAATAATTAATATAAAATGTATTCACTTAAAACATTAATTAATTCACATTATTTAATTTTAAACTTAACAAGTAAAATGGTAATCAAGATTTACATATTATTGAAGAAGGTATAGAATATATATTTGATTATACCTTTTGTCCTCAAAGTTACACAAACTCACCACTTCTGTCTCTGAACTTCTTTTTGGCGTATTAATTTACCTTCCAACTTTGAAAATGCTTTGAATTTTGTTCTTCTATCACAGTCTACCCTGACTCCACACATCTTTCTAACTTGATTATTATTAAATAACATAATTTCCACAAATCTATGACAAAACTTATACAAATTTATTGACACAAAAAAAGGTTTGAACTTTTCAAAAGGAAGTAATTACTTACAGAAGATCTTATGGTATTTTAATATGACAAAGGGTAAGTCAATTTTTATCCTGGGGCATGTCTCCTATAATGAAGTTTGAAGTGGAAGATTGTGTAAAATAGGAAAGCAATTCTAAAAGTAAAAGAAAAGAAATAAGTTAAAATATACCTATACATATACTAGGCCTTCAAATTGGTTGGAAGGTGGAAATTTTCACAATGCTTTAACTCGAATCTTTAATTATAAACAACAGCCAAATTAATAAGTTTGAACATCTCATAGAGAGAATAATATCAGAAAAATATTTGTCCTATTTCTTTTAAAAATATACATGTATAATGAGATAAAATAATTAGTTATTATTTTCCTCCATTGCTATTTGAATAGTTGGTATATTATTGTGTGCTCTAAGCGTGAAGGGGAAAAGGGCAATCCACTAAAGAAGCAGAAGATGATGGGTGGATCCCGCAATCTAGGAATTTTGATGTGATCATCCACTATTTCCAAACTTTGAATTTCATGTACTGCTACTGCAGAATTTGCTTCTTCATTTTTAATGTCAGTGATATATAGCTGGACTAAGGTAAAGGCCAAGCGTAAGTGTCTTCATTGAACCAATTTATGCTTCACAACTTATCATCCAGTTCACACATGCCCACATGCACAAAACGAGTCTTCTTACGCGATTAATGTTTACATCCAAAATGTCTACCCAAACCATTGCCAATGCAAACACACAAAACTATTTCATATACTACTCTCTGTGTTGTTTTTCCTAACAGTAATTTTAATTATTTTGTTTTTATTAGGAATGAATGAATTTAATTAAGGAGACATTTTTTGGGTGTCTCAATCCTTACACAAAAACCTACAATAAACAGGTAGAGCAAACTAATTACAAGTACATAACTAACACCTCCAAAATTGATTCACATACTTCTGCTCATTCTGTTTTTGCTCTATAGAATTTCTGTTTACCCCTTCTATTCCATAGGGCTTTTCTCCACATATATAGTCTACCTTTTCCTATACAGCAGTCCATTTGTGATGAATGTCTAAGAATGTTATTATCTTCCCACACCCACCATGCTACACCTTCATTTTCTCTATGGTTTTCCAACATGTGCAACTAAACAAATTTACATTTTCTGCCTATCAACCAACCCTAAATCAAACTAGACCATGTCAACATAATCATCATATTGGTGATTTATATTCAATTCATTCCCAGCACCACCACCCTTACAAACAAGTTTCAACCTCAATAGTTCCATCCTGGACCTTTATCACTACATAATTTTAATTCCATGACTTGATTCAGATATCCATTTAGCTTACCATTACACTTTTCTGATCCATATATGGATATCTATAGTCATCCACTCCACACCATTTCATTTTGCTTCATAGTCCCCCTCTTTCGAACGTTCACAACCTGCATAACAGAACACCCTTTCCTAACCTTTAGCTAAGACAATGTCAGTTGGCAACCTAGCTATTAACAAGATTTTAAACACATCACTGTCATTGGTTTTAGCCATGTGTGATGCTCCCAACCTAGCTATTAACAAGATTTTAACCCAATTTTAACATTACAGACATTATACTCGAAACACCAATTGGTTAACTTTTGGATGGATATCTTTAGAGATCGTATTTTTAAGTCTAACCAACTCTTATATAACAAACTTCTTATATACTTAAAAATTAACTCTTATATAACCAACTTCTTATATAATAAAAAAAAGTTTTTATTTCTAGTCGAGTTTAACAACTACTCAAAAGAAAAGCTTAAAATCTGCACAAAAAGTGGTATATCAGGATAAATCCAAATCAACAAGTTGTTGAAGAGCTGCTGGAAATTTGAAAGAAAAAAGAAAATTAGTTGCAGTGGCCACTGTTAAGTGTGAACATGCAAGATGAATGATTCCGCCATCCTCAACAGAAAAACGGATATACGTTTTATCAGAAAATGGAGAATAGGTTTATAAGATGGCCATAGTGAGAAACAAGATGAATGTAATGCTTGTGGTTCACAGCAAAAGCACACCAGTGGGTCTTATAGTGCGATTTTCTGTACTTGTACCCAACAACTCCTGCATGTGCAGTGGGCCATATTCAAGAAATTAAACACACTTTTGGGCCCCTCCATTTCTGTAATGGGCCAGGCCCATTACTATATATACACACGAACTTTGCATTCCGAAACCACACTTTGCAATGGCAACTTCTAAAGTACTTCTCAGTAACGTTCTTTTTGTGTTTGTTTGTTTTGGCATTTGCTCTGCTGCTAGAACACTCCTCACTCTAGAGGACCGTGTGAACTTGCATGTTGGTACTGTTGTTGGTGGATATGGTGGTGGTGGAGGAAGCGGCGGCGGAGGAGGAGGCGCCGCGGTAGAGCACGGTGGTGGTGGATACGGGGAAGGAGCTGGAGGAGGTGAAGGTGCCGGTGCTGGATATGGAGCTGCGGGTGGTGGACACGGTGGTGGTGGAGGAAAAGGTGGTGGCGGTGGCGGTGGTGCTGATGGAGGTGGATACGGAGGAGGGGCTGGTAAAGGTGGTGGTGAAGGATATGGCGGAGGTGGAGCAAATGGGGGTGGTTATGGTGGTGGAGGTGGAAGTGGAGGAGGAGGAGGCGGTGGTGCAGGGGGTGCTGGTAGTGGCTATGGGGGTGGGGAAGGGAGTGGGGCTGGTGGTGGATACGGTGGAGCGAATGGCGGAGGAGGAGGCGGAAATGGTGGGGGTGGTGGAGGAGGTTCTGGCGGAGCACATGGTGGTGGAGCAGCTGGTGGTGGTGAGGGAGCTGGACAAGGAGCCGGTGGAGGATATGGTGGTGGAGCAGCTGGTGGCGGTGGGGGTGGCTCTGGGGGCGGTGGCGGTGGAGGCTATGGTGGTGGAGGTGCACGTGGGGGTGGATATGGAGGTGGTGGTGGGAGTGGAGAAGGTGGTGGCCACGGTGGTGGATACTACCCCTGAAATGAATACATTACATAAGAAAATATTTAACTAGCTTCTTATGGCTATAGTAAAATAATAAGAAAATGTATTGCTGATAAACTATTTATGCATTATATTCACTGGTATTAATATATATACATGCAAGACTCTTTATGATATTTAAATGGTGTGAATGTCTTTATTAATCATATACATGCAAGACTACATTGCCCGATTTCATGAACTTTCATTATGAGTTTCTTTCTGACCAAGTTAAAGAAGCCGTGATGGAAAACATGCCAACTTCAAGAATTGTTATACAAAGTAAATAGAACTTATATCAATTAGTAAATTACTATTGTGTAATATTTTAAAAAATAGAAACAAAAGTACGAAATGAACAAAAAGAATTTTACAAGAAATTGTATTAAATTTGACAATCAATATTAATTATACAATAAATTAATAACTATTCACTTAATTATTTATTAAAAGTGAATTGGTTGAATATGAAAATGAAGTTGCAAAATATATTTTTCTTAGTACAAATAATATAACTAAAAAGGGACATTCTACTTTAAAGATATAACATTCTTTTATTAGCAAAAACAATACATTTATAAATGGAACAAATAGTTGTCTCAATCCATTTAAATCTTTATGTATAGAGGAAGATCTAAAAATATTGATCTTCTTGTTGCCTTTCTTTGGCTTTCCTCATTGTTGCAACCTGCATATTATTTCAGAGTCAACTTCCATGCACCTAGACAGTTTTCTAGTTTCCAGCAGCATGAACTATATAACTAAAATCAAATATGTATGTAGATATTGAAAGTTTAATATAACATGAAATGTTTATATCCCAGCTAGAGCGTTTGGACCTGGTTTTACATCTCTAAAATGACCATGTCATGTGTTTCCAGACTAGACATGTATGATATTTTAGATTTATGCATTCAGGGTCAAAACTCAGTTTTTAACAAGGCAACGCTACCACTTAGACTAAGACCACTTAAATGAATCCTTTCCCCATATTCCTTTCCGAAAGATTCACTCAATTTGTTAATTTATAAGCACGTGGTTTGTAAGATCAGGCTCAAAATTATAAAACTCTGGAACATTTACAAGAGTTAGATGAGGCTAGAAAGCCTCAAAATTATCCTTACAAAGAGTGTAGGAAAAAGTCTTATCTCTGTTGAAAACTTCCCAAAAAGGAGTTCGTTCACCCCCTGTTTTAAATGTATACACATTCACAAAATTACTAAGGTATAGGGCTTGAATTAAACAGGCCAACTATAAGTTCGTATTTTGTTGCAATATTTTGGATACTTGTTTGTAATCTAGCTCTTGACTTGTGCTAGGGTAAACACTTCCTCAACATCAAGTTTAAGATTCCTAAAAGTGATATTAGTCCTATATGTCCATTTACTTCTTATGATTCTCACTCTCATGCACCTCCAAACATTGTTGCGTTTGTTACTCAGACATAGAGTGACAAAATTACATATGAAGTATTTTTAGTGTATAATTAAATACTTTTTTAGTAGTTTGACATTAATTTAGTAGTGGATGGCACCAATCCTGAGGGATAGAAGAATTTCCAACAAATCTTAGTAAACCCTTATACCTTATAAAGTGGATTTACATAACTCAATTTCACCTAATAAAATTTGTCTCCATGTACTTATATATGTTTGGTGCAGCTTTATCTTTTTTTGAAAATATTTTTGGGACTTTACATTTCTCAAATCCAAAGGAGTAATTTGGAGCAAAGGAAAAATGGATGTGAAAAAATCATTTTTCTTTCTCAAATTCATGTAATTAGACTGAACCTGCAGTACTGCAATTTAGCCTGCTTTTCGAAATAATAATAATAATAGTAATGATAGATGATAGTTTTCTCGGGAAAGAAGTATATAATAGTGTAATTCATATACCTAATTAGTATGACTCGAGACTCGAAAAACAAAATATTAAAAGGAATATTATTGATGGCACTCTTTGAAGCAATATCAATGGTAATAAGTTAATTTGAGAAGAATTGTTCCATGCATTCAAATAATGCTAGCAGTCTTCACTTTTTTTACTTAAATATCATCGGTAGTAAATTAATAAACTGTTCTATCTTCCTAATTTATCTAGCGATTAACAAATTTATAAAAAAGAGGTATGTTTGCAGTTGCACCCGATGATAGTGGTGGCAATAAGAAAAAAAGGGAAGACAGAAGGAAGAAGAAGATTGAGAAAGTAAAATGCAGTGCAAAATGGTGGTGAGTGGGAGGTAGAAAAGAGGGATAAGATAGGTAGGTGTGAAAAAGAAAAGAAAAAGCGTAGGTTTGTTGGAGCAGCTAGTGTATTTGTATGGGTACTGCATGCTCCGTTGGATGTGGAAGACAGCAGAAGCACACAATGAAGCTCCAGTATGAGTGGTTTCAGTGTATCTTTGTATGTTGGCATAATGGGCCACACTGTGGGGGCATCCAACTTTCATATCCATGTGCTTCAACCACTCTTTGCTCTCAACGCGCCTTCCCAATCCCTATAAATACCCTTCAAGTCTCCTCACTTCAAAACCAACCTATTTCAGCTTCACTTCACTCTCATGGCTACTATTCACAGACTTCCCAGCCTAGTTTTCTTAGTACTATTGGCTCTAGGTGTATGTTCTGCTAGAAGGGCCCTTCTCACCCTTGATGCTGGATATGGTTTAGGTCATGGCACTGGTGGTGGTTATGGTGGTGCTGCTGCTGGAAGTTATGGAGGTGGTGGAGGTGGCGGCTCGGGTGGTGGCGGTGGATATGCTGGGGAGCATGGAGTTGTTGGGTATGGAGGTGGTAGTGGCGGAGGACAAGGTGGGGGAGTAGGATATGGTGGTGATCAAGGAGCTGGATATGGTGGTGGTGGTGGAAGTGGTGGTGGTGGTGGTGTGGCTTACGGTGGTGGGGGAGAGCATGGTGGTGGTTATGGTGGAGGTCAAGGAGGTGGAGCTGGAGGGGGATATGGAGCTGGTGGAGAACATGGCATTGGGTATGGAGGAGGTGGCGGAAGTGGTGCTGGTGGTGGAGGTGGGTATAATGCTGGAGGAGCACAGGGTGGTGGATATGGTACTGGTGGAGGAGCTGGTGGCGGTGGTGGTGGAGGAGGAGATCACGGTGGTGGTTACGGGGGTGGTCAAGGAGCTGGAGGTGGAGCAGGTGGAGGGTATGGTGGTGGTGGAGAGCATGGAGGTGGAGGTGGTGGTGGTCAAGGAGGTGGAGCTGGTGGAGGATATGGTGCTGGTGGAGAGCATGGAGGTGGAGCTGGTGGTGGTCAAGGAGGTGGAGCTGGTGGAGGATATGGTGCAGGTGGAGAGCATGGTGGTGGAGGTGGTGGTGGTCAAGGAGGTGGAGCTGGTGGAGGATATGCTGCAGGTGGAGAGCATGGTGGTGGAGGTGGAGCTGGTGGTGGTCAAGGAGGTGGAGCTGGTGGAGGATATGGTGCAGGTGGAGAGCATGGAGGTGGAGGTGGTGGTGGTCAAGGAGGTGGAGCTGGTGGAGGATATGCAGCAGGTGGAGAGCATGGTGGTGGATATGGGGGTGGTCAAGGAGGTGGAGCTGGTGGAGGGTATGGTACTGGTGGAGAGCATGGTGGGGGATATGGGGGTGGCCAAGGAGGTGGAGCTGGTGGAGGGTATGGAACTGGTGGAGAGCATGGTGGTGGTTATGGAGGAGGTCAAGGAGGTGGAGGAGGCTATGGTGCTGGTGGAGATCATGGTGCTGCTGGGTATGGAGGTGGTGAAGGAGGTGGAGGTGGGAGTGGAGGAGGTTATGGTGATGGAGGAGCACATGGAGGTGGATATGGTGGCGGCGCCGGTGGAGGAGGTGGGTATGGAGCAGGTGGAGCACATGGTGGTGGTTATGGAGGAGGTGGTGGAATTGGCGGGGGCCATGGTGGCTATGTTCCCTAAGAATTTCTCTACAAAGCACAATAGATATCCAAGTGACGCATTTGAAAGAATAAGTATGGTATTAATAACACGATCATAATAATAACTTAGCAAGCACCTTTTATCAACTTATGATTTTTATGTACCCAAATATTTCTATAATTATTAATTGCCAACTATTCTCTTTTTCTACTTGCTTTTCTATTTATATTTGTATGCAACAAATATGTTGAGTTTGAGAATATCATTCTCTCCCTACATCTTGGTGTAAACAAACTGGTACAATTATTAGAAAGGGATATAATATTTTGACATACATTAAATAAAATATATCTATACTTGATAAATTAAAATAATCATATTTTAATTATATTTATTTTATTTTTTAACTTAAAATTGTAATATACATTATTATATTATTATATTATTATAATAGGCTATAAAATGGGTGTATTTTTAAGGGTAAAATATTATTTTTCTTATTAGAAAAGAGATTATTAGTTGATAATAATCTCTACATAGTAATGTACCGGATCTACTCCCGCCAAATCACACTATACGTAATACTATCTTAGTCATCTAACCGGAAGAGAAAATATAATGAATGGCTATTATTTTAGTTATATAGAAATGATTATTTAACGTATTCAATAAAAGTAGATGTAAACAATACATCACAAATATTTACCTAATTAAGAAAATTCTACCAACTATCTTAAAATAAATACAAAAATTATACTAATCATTTATATTTAATTCCATTATAAGTTGGAGTAAGCTAGAAAGTTCCATAAAACAAAAAGAAAAATATTCTGGGCAGGATATCTAGGAAAAGAAAGAAGATAAAGAAAAAATTAGATACAATTGGTGATATAACAAGCGCAAAATAAATAATAGTAATTTTTTTTATCGGCAAAATAATAGTAGTAATAATAAATATTAATAGAATATATGATGTGTGAAAAATGACCGCATACCATCGCTTATTAACCTAAAGAAAAGGCCATTTTTTTTAAAATGTCTCTTAATACCATAACAATTTTCTAGGTCAGCAAACATTAAGATTCTTGCAATATGAATTGATTAAAAGTTTTGTATAAATTTTAACATAATTATTAGTGGGAAAAAGAATCGTACACTATTTATACTTACTAGTGTGCATTTCACTTTCACTTATTGCTATGATTTATAGAACAAAATGGTATGGGAATACTCGCCTCATATTATTTCTGTACGAGAAAGTCTTTTTAATAACCAAAGTATTATGATATATAAATGTGGTAGGTACAAAGATGTCTAATCCCTTATGCATCATTTAACATTAATTATAAAACTGAAATGCAACAAATATGATTTAGTAACCAATTTTACAAAAAAAAAAATTAAAAAAAAAAACTCAATCCTTACACATGATTATAATCAACACCTTAAAGCTAACTAGTTCCAGTTTATTATTTGGTGTCTCCTTTAAAAAATAATACTTGACCAAATTGATCAACTCACAACAAATCAAATGAATCGTAATAATAGGGAAGTTATTATCAGTAGCTATTATACAGTACATTAAACTAATTTTCTGGTTCTGTAAAATATTCCCTGCCATTGTTCTATATGTATTCTTATTACATTTGTGGGATATTATATTACCTAGGATAATTGTCCCACTCCAGTGGTGTTCATTAATGGTTGTTCAAGAATCTTGCTTTCATAGTTACAAGGGAGAATGTAGAAATTGGACCATACCATAACTTGTTTTAAGTAATTAGAGTTATTGCAAGTAACCATTAAAAATTGAATAAGGGACTTGTTGCAGGTTTAGTAATTCATTATATAGACCATATTACCAGTGCATGGAAACCAATACAAGCGCTTGACATAATTAAGAGCTACTTACTAATTGACATCTTTAATCTTACATTGATTAAGAACAGTTTCTTAGTAATTACTGTCCTTAAACATGCACAGTATTGATTCTAGACAAATACTTAAATGACAAGCTAATAAGTATTAACTAGAATTTTATAAACAAATTGTCACCCGCAAACAGGAAAAGTGGACCAAGAAATTAATTACTGATTTTTGAAGATATTTAAGAAAAAAATCAAGTTTAATTTCTCACGAGATCAATTTTGTAAAATGAAATTTACTCACTTACATTCTACAATTTAATCATATCCTTAGTGAATATAAGATTTTATTTCGTACATAAATAACATATAGGATAAACTCTAATTTCAGATAAAAATATATGGAAGATATGCTCAAAATTATATGTTTAGGTGGCACAATTGAGTCATTTTATATATAAAACAATAACCATGATATATAGACAACTTGTTCCACTATACAACTCTTCATTTATGATATAAAAAAGAGTATTTTTGTCATTTCATACAAAAGTTGAAATTTTAGGTAAAGAAAGAGAGTTGTATACTAGAGTAAGGTTGTCATTGTATCATTTTCCCAAAGTATAATGATAAAAGTATAAGATAATCCACAATTTTTTATACAACCATATTACAAATCTCAATATTATTATTTTAATATTTTTCATATTATTTAATTTTAAAATTATTTTTTATTATATATATATATATATATATATTTATTTCTAAACTCATCAAATCAAAAATTATATACAACTTTAAGGATATAAAGATTATCAAACTATCATTTTCCTTCCACAAAATGCATCTCAAAAAGTGTCAAGACCAATGAACTGGAAAAAGGCCAACAGCAGAGTAGCTAAAAAAAGTAGAGGCCAGTGCACCACGAAAATATGTTGATGACAAACGCTTGAGAAAAACCATGGACATTGCGTCTAGGGATGAAATCAAGACATTAAGAAGCCTATCCATCTGCGACAAAACCAGTGAACGACAACTATGAATCAGATTGACATACATAATAAGACAACAAAATAACTAATGAGTTCCTACTTTTGTTTAGAGGAACTCAGCTGCTAAATAGAAACTAAGCATGCCTCACAAAATGGTATCATCACAAATATCATCTCATAAAACAGATTTTATTTTTAATTTAATCTCACAATTGATTTAGAACATGAAGTGTCTCCTCACTTGTATATTATAAGTTAACTCTTTATAACTTAATTACATCTCTAGACAGGATGTAACCAACGACAGAAATAATCAACGTCAAGATGATCTTATTTGCCATGTAACCATTTATTATACATCCTTGTCCTCACTGGCTATATGTTACACCTGTGCAGAAAGGGAACATATACAGATAACCAGTACATTCATGCACGCTCGAGTGTGAAACTATACAATTCGGTGGTTGTATTAAGAAGTCTTAACATAAGTATCACTGCTTTAGGCTTTACACCACAAGAATTCAAGTGCATAAACAAAACACCAAAAAGACCATTCACTGTGAAATTCCAGCTGCCACAGGGCGGCTGACAGATGTTTGGTTTGATTTTTTGCGATCAAGAGATGTGGTTTTCTTACACTGCAATGAATCCATTTTTTTTCTCTTGTCTGAAACTTCATCTCGAGCAACATATTTCAAAAGTGCCTCTCTCCTTGGACCAGTCTTATTAAGATATTTCACAGCTTCTCGTCGTTCAGGATTCTCGTTACACTGATTGACTGGTCTTTTACGGCTCTGCTTGCTCTCCTTCTTCGAATTATCACGTGAGGTACGAAATTTATCTGACAAATCAAACTCAAGATTATTAAACAAAACAAAAATCATTCATAGAAATAATGCTGAAAGAAAATACATTTAGCAAAAGTATATTCAATTACCTGAAGCATTATCAAGAGGGGAGGTGAGCGGAGGCGGAGGCAGAGATAATGAACAAGCACCAGCACTCTCTCTAAAATCAACAACTTCCTCACAGTCATAGTTATTATCAAGACTAGCATTCTCAGTATATGATTTTCCATCAAACATGGAACGACCATCCAAGGTCACCCTGTTCCTGAATTGGGTTTCAACATCTTTAGAGCTGCTAAGGAAATAAACGCTTTCCTGATTTGGCTCACAGAGAAATTGTCCACAGCTATGAGTAGCATCTTTAGCGTCATTTATTTCAGTAAAAGTACGTTCGTCTGGAATAAAATAATCAAACCGAGGCTCAGAACATCCTTTGGATTCACCAGCCCCACCTCTTTCAGTACTTGGAATTAAATTAGGATTTGATTTAGATATGCCATCACCAACGTCTAAAACAGATGTAGGAGATGTACTTGAAATATTTGGATCCAGGCATTGTTTTTGAGATTCCATAATACTAGAAAACCACGGAGTACCCTGTCTTGCATAAAACAGTATGTACGCTTCCTGAGACAGTACAGAGTCTCCTGATACCTCAGTAACCTGAAGAAAAAACCCAGACACAACATGTTTAACTTTAGAATGAACATTAACCAACACAATAATTACAAAAGAACAAACCACATGCAAAAGAAATTGCAGGAGAAACGAATTTGTTTAAGCTATGGAAGACTGAACGTTGGCAGAATAACACATAATTTTACCAGAGTTCAACCGTAGCAATTCCATATGCTTATATAGGAAATACGGTACTATGAACTAAACTATCTATGGTAGTATCACTTTTAACTGTCAGCAACAACTGTTTATTGAAGATGTCAAACCAAAAGGCATGAATCATAAAACAAAATTCAACTGTTTGTTTAACTTAATAACACTAGCAATTAATTACCTTGTACCATGAAGACACATTAGGAAAAACTAACATTTTATCATCAAACATATATGCAAAATATATAAGGACATCTAAAGGGGAAACAACAATACCATCAAATCATCCAACTTGTGCCATGTGTCTGGACCAGAGCGAACAAAGCAGAAGTAATGCCCTGAAGTAGAAGAAAAACCAGTATGCACAACAATGGCATATAAATCATATTTCACCAGTACCTGTCAGCATAAAAATGAGTCAGAACACAATTTATTAGGGAAACAAGACAACTCAAACTACACACGTGTAAAGATACAGTAAATGTAAGTTAAAACCATAACTCACGTCATTGTTTTGATTAGAAATGGTGTAAGGCTGCAAGTCCAACTCCAATGGGAATTCAATATGCTTATCAATCTTCTCAACAAGAATCCCATCTGCCTTAAATCTCTTTAAATGAAATGCTGCAACTGACGGTGTCATATCCAACATAAGCTGTTTCTCCATGGACACTTCTTCCTTGCAGCTATCACATCTAAAGTTTGCATCAATCTTTTCCACCTTAGTAAAAGATTCCAGAGCACTTGGAAGAGAATCTACATTTTCTATCTCTAAACTCATGTCAATTAATGGCTCATAAGTGTCTGAAGTGCGACCACAGCTACAACATTGAAGCTAAAACACAAACACAACGATCAGATACTTATTACCAATTTAGCAAACACAACATTGTTAATCAAAACCAAAACACAAATACCAATAAAAGATAACTTAGCAAACACAAGACAAATCATAAAGGAGACAAAACCCAAATTGTTTAACAATGCACTTCACTGTCATACTTTGCTAATGAGACGACCTCCAAATACTTTCTGTACAAGATTATCCCCTTCAAAATTTAAATCAGTCTTCTTCAAATCTAGGAAACACCTTTCCAGTTTATCTAAGGCACACTGCATGAATTCATGGGCATCCTCCTGCTGATATCTTCTAAATCCAGAAGAAAAATCTGTCATGATTATAGTTAAGGATTACAACAGTCATTGGTGAAAAAATAAACCAATCTTGCAATACTCAAAGGTTATATTTCACAAGCAAATGATGACGCAAAAAACACTACTAATGACAATCCTTAATTCTTCCAACCGAGTGAATGGGCACAGGTTCACATGAGTCTGCAAGCTAGTTAAACAATAATCGTCGAAGTCATAAAAGAAGGATACAGCTCAAATTGTTCACAAATTTCAAAGGTGAGAGAGTGCGTCCAGAAGCAGCCAAGGAACGTTCAACTTGGTCACGAAAAGTGCAGATAACACAGAAGCGATCCATATGACCTGAAATTTCCAATCCGAAAAATCAGAAACTACACAAGAGAAATAGATTAAGACACTCAAACTATACACATAACAGCAAGGAGCAAACAACTGTAAAGGCGCTGCTTTACAAATTTCAAGCTTACAGATAATCCACTCACTCAATCAGTCAACCATAAAAGTAATGCATAAACAGCTTATCATCAGTAACTCCAAAGTCCCTCAACAACACTACAGAATAACAAAATAAGCTAGAACTAAACAAGTATAGACAACGCCAAAATTAAAATTCAAACAAGCATAACTCACCAGCACAAGGGAAATTATGAGTACACGCACGAATACCCTGCACTAGAGGCACTGTATGTGTAAAGCACTGCAGAATAGCATTAAGAAAACATGTATTGCCAAGATTCGAAAGCCCTGCTCCCTGTTAAACGGAACACAATATCATTAATATAAAGATTTAGAGAAAAAATCAGTATAAAAAAACAAAGCCAAAGAAAACAACGACCACAACCATGTTAGAAGGCCCAAATTCATAGACAGATTCTGCACCCATTGAACCCTCGTTCTCGTCTAAGAGCCAGTTCCCTTGGTTAGGAACCCAAGATTCCGGCGCCACCGCCGAGACCGGTGAACACGAAGCCAAGGGCAAAGTCGAATCGTTGTTGAGCTGCCGGAACTGTGAGGCCGTATTAGAATCTTCTTGGTCAGCGCCCTCCCCGCCAACACCGTAACCCACCGGAAGAGTAGATTGGCCGACGGCCGATAACTGACCAGAATGATCGCAACAACCGCCGACCGATTCTGAGGGACATAGAGGTTGGGGAAAGAAATTCGTTGCGGGAGAAACCTCCATTGGCCCCTCTGCGGACTTAGCAGGTGAAGAGAGTGAGAAACACATTGAATTTCGCGACGCAGAATAAAGTTAGGGTTGAAAAGTTTGGGGTTTAAATGATGTTGAAGAATTGAACAATGACTACGAATGAAGGGGGAGGCTTTTGAACTGGAAAAAATTGGGGGGAATTTGGATTAGAAATTAAACGATAACAAATTGGGGAAGCGGGGTTTGGGGGTTAGGGTTTTGATACGAGGGAGAAGAGGAGGGAAGGTGAAAAGCGTTTGAAATGAGAGGGAAAAGGGGTTCAATGTTTTGAGAGTTTTGGCACCAAAATCATTTTAGTGAAAGTGACACAGCGGGCTACGCTCTCTGATACTGTATCTATAGTGATTGGTTTTGTGCCAAAGACAAGGCATAATCTAAACTAACAACTTTCTTAATCTTAACACTAATCCTAACCCTCTCTATGATATTATAATTAATGATTAATTATCTGTCGAACTACATCGCGAAATAAAATAAAATTACACAAAAATACTAACTGTTTTTATATTTTAATATTCTAAATCTTTTGATATCTAGCTTAGTGGATTAAAATATTATCATAATGGATGGATATAATTATTATCTAACTTTTTTTTTCAAATGTATTTTATGAGTCTGGTTTCATGCATTAATAAATTATGATAATGAAAACAAAAATGTTAACTGAATATTATATTTCTTATTTTTACCAGCTCATTGTAAAAAAGGTCATTATTAACTAACTTATATGATAATGGAAAAAGATATATGATTATAGGAAAAGATATATGACAATAGGAATTCATGCGTCTGGTTTCTTGCAGTAACAGATTATGATAAATGAAAACAATAGTAATTGTTATCTAAATTTATATATTTTTACTGCTTCACTGAAAAAAAAAAATAGGTATTAACTAAATTTTATCTTTTTTATTATTTTTCATTCGTCACTATGATTTTGAATACTTTACAAATTTTATTTAAATGTTTTAAAAGTAAGTTATTGTATCTATTTTATGCAGTAAATAAACTATAATCTTACCATATATGTATTTTATTCACTCAACTTATACTCGTTAAGAATCAACTTAATTCATCATTCAGATTTTTTTAAAAATTACAAATGTTAAATTTTATTTTATTTTTTGTTTTCAATTAATCTTCTATACTATGTAGAAGGTGTTGTTTTACAAATATTTACATGAAGATTTATATTATAAAAATGGTTTTTTATCTTTAAGTGAAAAATATATTTGTAAGTGTAATTATTATCATGCTTTTTTATTGAGTGGTATGTTTGATTTATTAGTTTAAGAGTTGATGAGGTGGATTTTATCTAGTTTAATAAAACAATATTAAATTAAAAGTATGGCTCTTTAAGTTTAAATTTTAAAGAAAATATAAAGATAATCAGATAATTGTGGTGCATTGTTCATATTTATCTTTTATTTGGCTACATAGTAGAATGTCTAACCAAAACTATTATTTTGAGGTTTGTTAAAAATCAAATAATAATGATGTACCTCACTCAATACATGGAGGGAAATACAAAACTTCAAATTATACCGAGAATATATATATATATATATATATATATTATCATTTTCTCTACAACTCCAACATATATTGGTGAGATATCAAGGAAGGTCTAACCAAAACATTACCTGGAGATTTTCTAAAAACCAAACTATGGTGGTGCACCTCACTTAACATAAAGGGAGAATACGAACTTGAAGTTCTACCCATGCCATGTCTTCCACAATCTAGTGTCATACAAATTCATCAAGTTTAAGTAGCTAATTGAAAAGAATGTTGACATTCATGTGCTCACACCTTTAGTCACAATTATCAGACTTCCACCTCATGACTTTAGGACATGGAAAGTCTTTCATGAAGGAATTTTCGGATGTCATGGAAACTGAGAGTTTATTGAGATTTCATTAAGCTTGTTACATTCTCACTCTAAAAATACGACAAAAAAATGGTGATCACTAGACCTATATGATATATGTCGTTTGCCCTCCTATAACCTTCCATGTAGTTAACACTACCTACAAATTCCTTCAAAATCAATCAAATGAAGTATCAATCATCCCAACCTAAACACCACAATAATAGCAATAAAAAAAAAACTAATACAACCTTCACCAGCAAACCATTAAGGACATCTTTCCAAACCTTACCACATCTTTCCAAACAATTTTGTATGTCGAGAGACATTGAGGTTTAACTCGACCAAATGGGAACATGTCAAAGCTAATCCAAAGCAAAATTTGAAACCCGAGTTAGAGCAGTGTTTCAATTGTTAACCTCGTTTGTAACATCTAATTGAATTACTCTCAAAGTCAACATTTATTACAACTTTCAAAATATAATTTTCATACCTATTAAGTCAGTCAATGTTGTTTTACTTGTCATACTATTGGATAGCATTTAACATATGAATTATGATATCACGCAACAACAATTAATGTTAAGAGGTGCAAACTACTCTACATGAACTTGAACAGAACAATGTCAGAATCATCGCACCAACCATAACAATAAATTTTAATCAATTATTTCTCAATTAATGCAAGCTAACAACCAACACTACTTTTACCACAAGTTGCACCTCAACCAATCCAAATAAAACAACCACTTAACCAAAACTAAACTCCTACCCAAAACTAACCTCCTCAACTCAATCACCTTTGATGCAACAATATGATATAATTCAAAATCCCTTGTTAAATGATAAAGAAGATTTTTTAAAGTTGTTCGAATTCTCTTATATAAGACACTATATCTATTATAATCATGCAATCTTGTCATGGTTAACAATGCTATTGTATTATATAAATAATAAATTCAAAACATATCATATTTAGATGAGTGTAGTACTACAATAATTTAGAAGAAAAAAATGGATGATTGAGTTACAAAGTTTTTTATGATGAATATAACTAAACATTTAACTAATTATTTTATTAAGCATCACAACATATATCCACATATACATATTGGGCATTATGCATTAATAAGTATTTGTATTAAACCTATTGTATATGAACATGATGAAACAAACTCATAGTTATAAGTAGTTTATAAAGAAAATAGTTATAAGTAGTTTATAAAGAAAACACTGCAACATGAATTATCACACTTCTAATTATAAAATTAATCATTAAATATAATTGGATTACTTAATTTAAGTTATCGTTTGAAAACAGTGTTGAAAAGACAAACCTTATATAAATAAATTGATGGTATTTAAATGAATATTTATAGTTATTATTGTTGCATGTATACATAAAGAGACCATATATTAATCGAACAAATCACTTTTATCACAATAACACATACAAAAAGTGTAATTTGTGATATAATACCCTGCATTTAATTTTAATTTTCTGTGTTGAGACAATTATAACAGGAAACAAACCCTTTTAGTTGCACGGTTTAAATAAAGTAATTATTCACATCAAGGTTGAAGATGATACTCAATAATATCAACACGAAGATTGCTTTAAAAAACTACATTCTTGAACATTTATAGAAGCAACAAAAAGATGATTCCAAAGACACATTATGTTCTATGTATTTTTAGTATTTGTATAGTGAGAGAGAAATTTTATAATATTATTTCCACTATAAAGTTATACTCGTAAGAAAACTATTAATCATAAATCCTTTTGACGAAAATTATTTCACATGTTCATATTTTTTTCTATACAAAAAGTCACAACAAATAATAATATTTGTAAAACAATGAAGTTAAGATGAGATAATAATAACCATACATTAGTTAGTTTGTAGGAACCTTTAAAAATTATGAAATAAAATTTTAACTTAGTTTAAGTAAATCAATATAAAATTTGTGTTTTTATTACTACATAGACAATGTGAGTTCCACGCTTAGTATTTATTTACTTCAAATACAAATTAATATAAATAATTTAAAATAAACTTATGTCGAAATATATTTTTCATTATAAAAGTAATTTATGCACTTTAATTTTTTTATTAATAATTAATTCTGATTATAAATATTTTATATTTTAATATATATTTTTATAACATTTAACTATATAAAAATGACCATGTTTTATATATTAACTGTATATGGTTGTTTTTCAAAAAGAATTTGCTACATGGCATGAAAAAGTCCCCATAAAAATTATATATATTTGAATTAACGTGGCAAAACTTTCACCAAACTCCTTAATTTAATACTTGGCTATGAAAATACAAATGCATCTATTTGTGAAGAGATGCAAAATAAAGTGAAATTTGAATGCAGATCTTGTTGGAGATCCCACATCGACTAGAGATTAAGACATTTTATTGTATATAAGTGGGGGCAACCCTTGTCCCATGAATCAATTTTATATTTTATTGTATATAAGTGGATGCAACCCTTATCCCATAAATCAATTTTATGGGGTTGAGTTAGACCTAAAACCCACTTCTTTTATAAGATGATTTAAAGTAGCTTATTTAAAGTAGGTAAAAATTAGTTTAGCTAACTTAGTTTGTATCTAATATATTTTTCTTTTATTATTAATTTTTGTATTGTAATACAATCATTTATTATTCTTAATCTATTTTCACTTATTTCAATTTTACATAGATAATTGATTATTGTACTGTTTTTTTCATATATTTTGGTAAGATTACTTTTTAGTTTTATATGTATTTGAAATTGAAAAAAAAAATCGACATTACAATTTTGAAGTAACTAATGTTTTATTAAACGATGAAATGTAAAATCTATACACAATAAAAATTGTAAAAAAAACTCATTATAATAGTAGTTTAAATTGAGAAATAAAAAAAATGAAAATTTAATAAAAGTTAAATTTAATTAATACTTATTAGATCAACTTATTTAAATAGAACGATTTGTCAAAAAAAAAAATCACATACAACTTTAAAAAACAAAAACACTAAAAAGTTTAATGAGAATTTAATTATTTTAAAAAATTAAAATTAAAATTTCATAATGATATATTTTTATATAAAAAAACACAAATTTAATTTATATAATAAAATTTATATACCATTTTATACTTGCCAACTATAATTTGTCAACTAGTTTTAGTAAATACTTATAATATAAAAGATTAGCTTATCAACTCAAAACTTATAAAAAAAATAATACTTTTGCCCTAAAAAATACACTTACTTTAAAACCTATTTTAATAATATAATAATATATATTATAATTTTAATTTAAAAATTAAATTAAATATTATTATTTTGAGTTATAATTTGTTTTTATTTGATGGAAGTCAAAATATTATTATCTAACTTATAAGTTAAAAAGTTTATCCGACTATAAGCTAACTTGTAACTTGGTTTTATGTAATATTTACAAATATACATAATAACAATGTCATGGTAAAAAATAATCGAATAATTGTGAAAATTATATGTTAAATGAATATATAGATAAAATAAAGAATAGAAAAAAATATAGTTAAAAATACAAAGACAACATTTAAGTGACCAATAAAAAAATTGTGAAGTAACGCGTTATAACTTATTATTGTAGAGTATATAGTTTATTTTTCTTTTGAGATAGTGCACTATAAGAAAATTTTAAATAAAAACTAATTTTAGAAAAAAAATAATTAGTTACTATATTGACTAAATTAAAGATATTTTATAAACTAAAAAATAGTTTTTATTATTAATAAAAATTTATAAAATAGTTTTTAAATTTGTATTTAACTATTAGCTACCAAGGTTTTAACTACTAACTACTTACTTATGTTCTAAATTAGTCTCTATTAGTATTTTAGAGACTAATTTAAAAACTAAAAATATCAAAAAATAGTTAAAATTTTGATAGTTAATTTAGAAACTATTTTATAACATTTTATTAATAATAGAAACTACATTAGATACTAATAATTTTCTAGCCTCTAAATTAGTATCTAATTTGATTAATATAATAACTAATTATTTTTTGTTTTTAAATTTAATGATTTTATTGTAATGCTGATTCCAATATTTGACATTATAAATAATTTCTCATGAATGATGGGAAACACATTTTTAAAAAAAAGTATTTTATTATGTACTTCTTAATGGTTTAATGTTGTACTATAATTACATTTGATACATAGGTGGTTGTGAACTACACCAAATTGAATGGATATTTTATATACAAAACATATATACTCTTATTTAGATTATTCTATCCTGAATATCAGTTATCAAATTGGAGGCCAAGAAACTGAGTTTCTTTCCAGTCTCTCCAGCAATATTTTTAAGAGAAGAAATGTCTTCATGAGCCTACAAAACAGCATATGGAGAAGAGAAAATGTGATACATGAGAAGCATTATTAGCTAGTGACATGAACAATAAAGTTTATCAATCCAAAAACATACACGGAAAGATAGTCGATTAAGGAGGTCATTAGCATCAAGATCACTGGAAGAGTTGTTACCAAAAAAATCAGCACTAGAAATTGAAGTTGAATCCTGAAAATAGAAGAGGATGATCACTAACCATCAAAATTTAGAGTTGGGAGATTCTCATTTCTAATTAAAAAAAAAACTATAGTACTACTCTTTGCTAAATCCCATGTCAATGTTAATGTCGTAGTATCAAATCGATAACAAGAAAAAAAAAACACTAGTTTAGCTAATTAAGGAAGACATGTCAAGGAAATATTAAGAAACTTTCCACTAATAGACATGATTTTACAATAGGAAATCGTAACAACTAAAACTGAGGAAAAAATTGCGAAGATTGTTCATAAATAATGTTTAGCCTGTGTTAAATTATTTATCATAATATTAATGGTTTTCAATTGCTACAACCTTATGATTCCAACGTCTAGAAACATGGCATGAAAATGACATTAGAAAAAAAAATTAGGCTGGTTTGAAAAAAAAAATCACTTCTCAACAATCTTCATTTGAAATTTAAGCTTTAAAAATAACTTTTGTCACATTGGTCTACCTAAAATGTGTATATTCGAACTATGTTTCAATAATTTATAACAGAGATACGTACTGAAAATTTTGACAGAGTAACTTGTGAATCATTTGCATCTTTGTTTCGATCTCCAAAAAATTGAGATGAAGAAATTGACTTAGCATTTGAGAACTTCCTTCTAGCTTCATCGGACTCCTGAACCTGGTTAGGGTGGTATACCGAAACGAAAAATAAGAACCAAATTAAAATAATAAAAATGTTTATTTTAAATCATGCTACACCTTACAATTCAATAAATAATCATTTATAAAATTTTACATATTTTTTTTAATTTTGAAACATTTTGTATTTTACTTGTATTTTAATAAATATTAATATTTTAATCATTTATAAAAAATTATAATTTTTTAATTTTGAAACATTTTGTATTTTGCTGTATTTTTATTAAATATTTTTTTAAATTTTTTATTATTATTATAAATATTAATATTTATTGTGGGCGTAGAATAAAACTGGATGTGAAAATATTATATCCCTTAAAATAAAACGACCCAAAACATATCCAACATATTGAGGTAAAATGAGATAGTCTAGAGGTTTTGAGATCATAAGATCATGCATTATGAATATAATACATCCTTAAAGATAAAATAGCTTAGAAACTAAAATTGAATATGTTTTTTTTGTCCTAAATTGAAGTAAATTAGAGTCCACAAAAATTACTAAAGGTTTATGAGAGCAGAAGAAGTATGATGCGTTTATGAACATTGAAGAGTGAAGCCTAGATTATAAGTATGCAATGCAGATTTCTGTGTATTTTTGGAAGTTTTGGGAAGAAAACCAAATGCAGCAATTCAAACACATCTGAAGTATCTTCACAGCTGTTTTCTTTAAAATTGTTTTTAGGCACTACAAAGTACATCTCATCTGAGACGGAGCTGTGTTCTTCTCTTCTCAGTAGTGTGTGATTCTCCCCTTAGTTGTCTTAACACATGAAAAATGTAGGGGAAATTATTTTTTGTCTGATGGTGTCTTTATGGTCCCAGTTGATTAGGGTTCCTAAAATTGGTTACATTTTTTTGGGCGAGTTCATGGATGCCTATTTTTGTGTGACTATAAGGGGTACATAATTTATGCAGTTTTCCGTGGGATCAGAGGATTAGGAACTGTACATATTGTGTTGGGAGAAGGGTATCTTGTTTTTTTGTCTTTCTACAACTATCATTTTTTGGTTTAATCCTCTGTTTCTCTTTTCTTTATTTTCTTTGTTTTTTTTTAACAATGGTTGAAACAACCTAGTGTTTTTTTATTACATGTATTTTATTTTATAGTCTATTAAAGTATTTTTCTTGTATTGTTTTTGTCCCTATAAAGAGTAGATTTATTTTTTCTAGTCCATCTAAAATACTTTTAAAGGGATTAATTCAAAATGAGAAAATATTACAGGACTAAAACAAGAGGATACATATTTTTTACTATTGGAAAAAAAAATCATAAAGACATTTAAAAAAAATGTAGATGGTGCTGTTTTCCAATCTTACCTAAAGTTTTACCTTACTAATATGCAATGTGATTAAATAAACTTACTTTTATTGTAGTGCATGCAATTTTTCTAAGAAAAAAAAATGTAAAGATGAAACCAAATATTGTTTCTAGCTAAAAGTTAAGTTTTCTAAGAATGGCTTACTTTCTCTTTTGATGAATTTGACGCAAATTCCTTTGGAAAAGCACTATCCATTTCGAAGTCTGCAAAGAAGCTTGATGACTCTGGTAAAGACGCATGCCTAACTAAGTGACCCTTACCTTTAGACTTCAAATCAGATGATTGGTCATTTTCTATATAGTCAAATCGAGATGTAGAAGATGACCCTGAAAGTGTACTATTCTTTGGCGCGGAAGTAACAAAAGTTGGTGGTTCTTCTGGTTTTTGCTCGTACAGAGATTCACATGACTGCATATCATAAGCATAATTTTAAATAAAAAAACATATCTTCAAATATAAATGCAAATAAAAGTAACTTTTGCATACCTTTTTAGTAAGCTTTCTAGCACCAAGTCCCGCAGCTTTTCTAGGTTTCTTAGCGCAAATTGTTTTTTTGCCAGTATTAGAAACTGTTGCGTGTGAAGCTTTAGGTGAAGAAGCGCTTTCTGGAATTCCAGGATTTTGCAAAGCATTTTCGTTTGGCAATTCATTAGTCTTTAGTTGAGGAAGTCCTTCAACAACTTGTTCAAACGGAGAAGCAGTTGGTGATGATGGTGAATCTAGCTCCTTTTCAGTCATACTTTTAGCTACTTCCTTAGAAAGAATTTGTTTATATAACTCTGCAGCTCTTGATGTGTATTTGGCATCTGTTTTACCACCATCAGTCCAACCATGCTGCTTGAAGAAATTTCGTGCACGATTGTTTCCTCCCAAGCTCATAGTTTTCAATTGCTCCGGACTCCACATGTCTAAATTTGTAGATCTACAAAACAAACATTTAATTAATCACTCATTCATCTTTCATCCCATCCTTTCTCTTTATCTTATAGAATGCATTTAACGAAATAATCAAGCTCAAAAAACGAATAAAAATCAACTTACTTAGATACAAAGGCACAGAATATAACTTGATTAATTCCATTCCGTGATTCAACTATTAAGCACTTCAAACAAACTCAACAAATTTACCATGTCTGTAAAAAGTATGAATCGCGTTACCTTTCTTAGGGCATTGCACTAGCCTCCTAAATTCACCAAACAAAAATGTTTATTTTTCAATTATTTTCTCACAAAAATAATCTCCTTAAACCAAAAGACATGATTTCCATATATTCGAATGTAATGTTTTTTTTGAAAATTTCTTTGTTTACTATAAAAATACACCTCGGTTTTAATGATTCTATTTTAATCACATTTATTAAATATCCATTTCCTCATCAAAAATAAATAATAAATTAAATATTTATTCAATTTTTTTAATCTGTTTTAGATCTCACATCAACTAAAGATAAAATCGATAATGAGTGCAAATCTCGTCTTACAAGTTGTCTTTGTAAAATTAAGTTAAACATAAAGCTCAATTTTAATAAAGTTCAATTGTTCATAATCATTTATAATTTATCTTATGAGAGTTTGTTAAGTCTATCGTATCATAATATATAAGTGTGTAAAAATCTCATGTTATATATGAATTTTGTAAGATTGAATTAGACTTACACTTCTTAACATAATTTTTATAACAACTAACAACTCAAGAACTTAGCATCATTATCACCACTACAAGAAAATAATTAGAAAGAGACTAATTTTAAAAATAAAAAAATTATTAGTCAATATATTAACTAAATTAAATACTATTTTAGAGATTAAAAATATCTTTGATTCTAAAATAGTTTATATTATTAATACATAGTTTCTAAATTGTTATGGTTACCAAAATTTTAACAGTAATAATTTAAAAACTATTTATTAATAATATAAATTATTTAAATATTAATAATCTTTTATTATCTAATTTAGTTAAAATGGTGATTAATTATTTTTTATCTTTAAAATTAGTTTTTATTTAATTTCATCCTCTTATTTGCCACAAATTATACTCATGTGGAACAATGCAATAATAAAATTGTTTTCATAAAACTTAAAAACCAAATTGAACCATGCAAATTCTCAAATTATATAAACCACGACAAAAACCTCTTAATTCCCTTTAACGTAGTATGTCTGTTAGCTGCAAAAATCCATTCATATACATTATTTGTGTGGTTACCATATTTCCAAATGGTTCCACGGAACAAAAGCATCAAACTACATTTATTTATTAAAAGGTGGTCACCAATATTTCTTGTTCAACCTCCAACTAGTTTGATGCCATGCAACTTAGCCAATATTCTGAAGCTATGGGAAATATTAAACAGGGAACATTAAGTTCGAATATGGAGTTATAATTAACTTGCCTGACAAAACTGACATGGACACCGAGACTACGATGTGCAGCGGAACAATCGATGCAGAGGAAGATCCCATAGGTGACGGAGGCCCAAGTTGGATTTTTTGCATTACAATCGAAACACATCTAAAACAAAAAAAGATGTGAACTAGAAACACATACAATAAGAAATGGAAGAAATGGAATAGATAATGATGAACCTTGTTTTCAGACTTTGCCTTGAGTTTCCGAAACACAATGTTCTTGTCATTGCAAGCATCTGAGGCCATGGGAACGTAAAAGAGAAATGAAGAAAATGGGAACGCAAATGGGTATTTAGATTAGTAGTTTATTTATGGAATGAATTAATTGGGGGTTCTCATCACTTTCTCCACTAAAGGTGCTTGCCTAGATTTGGTGAAATCACCTCACCGTTCCTCCTTTCAGCAAAAATAACTAATCATCTTTTATAGTTATTCCTTCTTCTTCTTTTCTTCAAAAAAATAAATCTTCCATTATTTCCTTTTTTTTAAATGAGAAAATGACATGGAATATAGAGCTGAGGCCTCAAGACGTGCATTTGTTGGCGGGACTTTTCTTTCATGAAAATCTTTACTTTTATTCTTCTGAGATATACTAAAATGATTTTTGAGATATGAACAAATATTTTTGGACTGTGCAACTCCTAAGTTATTTTTTAGTATAAAAGCAAATTTTTAAATTGATTTAGAAGTTATTTTTTCATAACAAAAATCAGATTGCATCTATAAGTTATTTTTTTGTTTGAAAAAAAAATCAAATTATACATAAGTAATTTTCTTAAAAAAATATTTTGGATTATCTAATCCAAAATTATTTTTTTACATAAAAACAAGTTTCTGAATTAATTATTTAATCTGAAAGTCATTATTAAGAATCATGTTTTTATCATAATATAGGGTGATATGTTGATCTCTTCTAAGTAGATAAAGCATGAAAGGTAAAAAATAAAAAATAAAAAAAATACACAATAAGAAGCCAATGATTAAAGAAAAAAAAAAGAACAACCATGACTACGTAGAAGAAAATAACAAAAATTATATTTTGTTTTATTTTTTAAATAACATGTAGAAATATAGAAATAAATCATGGAAGTACATAAAAAATACCGTTATTATTGTATTGTCATTGGATTTAATTTTTTTAGTAGTTTATAATTGAAAAGGTTTATCTTGAGAAAAAAAATATGGACGTCAAAAGGTCAAAGATATACTAGTGTCTCAACTAGCTCAAATTAGATGTTGAGGCGGAAATGTCTAGTTCAAAAATAAAAACTTTAATAAGATGGAAGAATTTAAGAAATGTGTGTGGATTTAATCAATTGGGAAAGTTGGAGGAAAAAAATAGAAAGAGAAAACTAGGAGAGGTTAAATGTGTGAGTTTCTTAAAAATGGGTTAAAGACAAGACCCCTTATTCAGAGTAAAAAAATATAACAAATTGTACAAAAATTTATAAAATAAAAAATATGAAATAATAGATTTACAATCAAAGTCATGTGAACAATGTTTTTCAAATAGTTCAAAAGTACTAAGATACCATCTAATATCTTCTTTGCTTTGAGATTGACCATGAAAAGGTTATCAACTATTGATAATCAATTAAAAATAAAGTTTGCCACAAATTTAGTCACCTAAAATTGTTCCTTACATAATCAAGTTGCCAACCCCTTCATATTCTCATGCACCCTTTTTGTTGGGGTTTGGTTTTACTTTTACAATTGGTTGAGGTTACAAGAAACCATCCCACTTTATGCAACATTGTTATTATTAGAAAAAAAAAACTAGGGAAACGTGGAAGGAAGTGTGGTTTGCAAATGTTATTTGGTCAATCTAGTCATACAAAAATTCAAAAATTATGTATTTTTAGAAGGAGATAGCAAATAAGATTTTAGTCATTTCATTTTTTTTTCTCATGGTTTTGACTATTTTTCTCATGGTTTTGACTATGTGCAAATAACTGTTAGAGATCTCGACTAAAGATAAGAACATTTAGTAATATATAAGTGAGTACAGATCTTATCTTATAAATCAATTTTATAAGATTGAGTTAAACTTAAAGTTCACTTCTTAATAATATCAAAGAGTTTTTATTCTTTTTCCTATGCTAAAAGTTTATCTCTATACACTTAAAAAAAAAAAATTAAAAGGGTTTACTAGTGGAGGTTTTAATAACCTCTCATTAAACATCAACGTAGTGAGGATTTTCAAACTTTTGGAAAGTATTTGTTGGTTTTTAGTAAACCGCATTAAAGGTTTTAGTTTATTAATTTTTCTCTTTAAAGAAACCTTATATTAAGTTAAAGTTGTTTTTTTTTCTAAATTTTTTAGGGTTTACACACTCAGTATGTCTTTTTTGAAAACTCAAGCATGCCAGATTCTTTAGTTTAAGAGGCAAATGGGTTTGCTACTCTCGCGAGACTACAATTTTTTTAGGGACAAATGGTTTCAAAGGTAAATAGTTTTCATTTTGCTCATTTTGATTTTTTAATTGGTTTACACTTTTTCTATTTCTCACGTCCTAGATCACTTTTGTGACTAATTCTTGTGTTTTCGTGAGCAAATTTGTTTTTCCTTTTTTGAACAAATTGTTTTCAATGGTTCATTTTTGTTCCAAAAATGCGTTACGATTTTGTTTTGGGAACTAAAATGCATTTCGTGGTTTTGATGCCTAGGATCTCTCGGTTCGTCTCTTGTTTACCTTTCTTTTCGTGTCTTTTGTTGATGTTGTTTTATAACTAATTCTAAAGTGGTGAACAATGTCACGTTGATATGTATTAGTTTTTTTAGATTATTGCATTACCAAATTCTCGTGCTTTATTGTCAAATGAAATGCATCGACGTGTAAAAGCTTCCAAATTATGCTGGCTTACTTTAAATCATTTATTTTGATTGTTTTGTGGACCATACTGAGTTATTATTTCAAAGGACAAAAAGAAAAAGGAGTTTTTATGGTGTCCTCTTCATTGAACTATCATCGTTCTTTTTATTCAAGTGTTAGAGATATGACAAAAAGCTAATGAAAATTAGAATGAGTGAAACTGTGTAGTTACTTAACATAATATAAAATAGAAACTTGTCTTATTTTGGATTCATTGGCTTTTACTCGTCACAAGTTCAATTTATAACACTTTTGAAAAAGTGTTTAGTTTTTTTTAGAATATCTCACTTAGCATTCACTGTAATGCTCAAATTAGAATGTGTTGAAGAAGTTGCATGTAGGAGTGGTGAAACAACTTGTTTATTAAATGTGCACTAGTACCTAGTTTATAACAAAAAGTTAGTTGGTTCGTGAGAGTGTATATATTAATGTTTTGCTATATTTTACTTATGAAGTTGAATTCCTACAAGAAGTGATACAGTGACTCATAAAAACAGGGGTTTGAAAATTGTCGAGAATAACAGAAGTTTAAAAAACCACTGGAAAATAAATGTCTTCGAGGATTTCATAAAAATCGCTGGTAATCCATTAGCTACGCTGGATCTTTTAAAAAAAAAAACAAACCGCAAGTAACCTAATTAATGGGAGTTAAAACCGCCGAAATGCTAAATGTAACTCCTTATATATTGCACCAAAAGTCTATAAATATATATATATATATATTTTGTACATACATTAGATTGAGTACCTCTTCTATAATTTTTCATTTTGTTGATGAAAAAAACACTAAATTGAAAGTTTTAGAGAATATATATAGAGGAATGAATTTGTATAACTTACGTTAAGGTTTTGTTTTTCACTATGTATATTAACACAAAGGCATTTGTTTAATCCATAGTTGAGAACTTTAAGTGTCTTGGACTTAAATTAATTTTGGATGGGCGACCTTTTGATCAAAATTCTTTATTAAACTTTTGAACAAATACACAAAAAAAAACACATTTGTGTTGGTGTGTTGTGATAATTATTAATTTTAAATCAGTGAAAGTGTACATACCATAATCAAGTTGATTGTAATTTTATTATAAGTTATATGCTGTTCTAAACTGTAATTTGGAGATGGAAAAAGTGGTTTATAACTTAGTTCTCTATCAACGAGGATAACGAATAAACTTATTTTAATAATTAATCATCACAAAATTACTTTTTACACATTCTAACATATAGTTTATAAAAGTGGTAAAGAGTCTAGAAAAATATAAAATAATTTTTTAAATTCAAGATTTTTTATATATTATTTCACACGTAATAATATGAATGAAAATTAATTATTTCGTATATAATGTAAAAGTAACATAAATATAAAACGACCTCAATATCGTTGTATAAATAATAAAATGTTACATAAATAAGAGTATATTGTTCTATATAAAAAAAAAACTTTTCCATAGTTCTCTGCTAAAAAAAATCGATGAGACATAGTAATTGACGAATGATTAAAATTTATGGATTTTGGAATAACATTTATGGGTTTTTTCAAAAGACTACTCAAATAAACTAAAAACTACGATCTTAACTATACTTGATTTATATATGTGAAAAGACTATAATTGATTTGTATTATTAATAATCGAATTATTTACAAAAAAAATATTGTAACGAGCTAATATTTTAAGGAAAACAATTCACTAACTTATGTAAGAGTTAAGTTCAATGAATTAACATGTATGTGCCCAAGCAGTTCTGAAATAAATTATTAATTTTAAATGAGAAAGCGATATTTGATGGTTCCTTTCCTTTAATCACTATTTCATTGGTTCTTTCATCTTATACAATATAATTATAACATATTTAAACCACTGTTCTTAGTTTTATGTTACACTTGTTCAAAGTTTTAATATATATATAAGGCATGTCAAGTAAAGCATACATTTTAAAATTCTTAATATGTTAGTGTTATTTATAGGAAAAATATAATTATCATCGTGTATAAATAGATACTAAATCTTATAAGTCTATCATTCCTGTTTTTTTTATCTAACTTCTATTTATATATAAAAAAATAAGGTATTTATGTGCTTCACAAAAAATAAGTACATAAAATTATTCTTAACGCAAGTTTTTTTATTTAATTTTAAATTAACAGTTTAAATTAATTAATAGTTGAATTATGTTTTTCTTAATATATATATATATATATATATAATGTATGCTAGAAAGAAAACTATTGTATTTTATAATAACATATTTGTTTTTATTTATGAATAAATAAAAAAATACATTTATCGAAATTACATTTTTTCAACTTTATCAACACACAAAGAAAAAAAGAAGGATATGGGAGTAAACTTAAAAAGTAATATATGAGTTTAAAGATAATGATAATTCATGTTTGACAAAACCATTTGTTAGTGAGTTAGTGAGTTCATCTTTCTATAAATATGATTCCAACAAATATAATAAAGTTTGTCACCCATATTTTTTTATTATGAGTTTGTTGGATGAATCTCAATTAATCAACAATCAAATTATCACATCCCATAGGTAATTTTTTGATGACAAATAATTCAACTTTTCCATGAAAGTTCCATCACAAATAATCTTTACAAATCCTTTGGTAGGTGCTAATCTTATCAAATTTAGATTATTATTTAGAAAAAAAAAATTGTTTATCAGTTGATTAATCAATTACAAGATATAAAAACATTAAAAAAAATTGCTAAATAAACTTTTAAAAGAATATGAAAATAATAGAAAAGAGTTTTTATATTGAATAATAATAGCAAGAGAATTAAAAAAAAATAGACTCTTGACAAGATGGACAATGTAATCAATAATCATTACAAGTATTATTATTATCTTCAAGTAATGGAAATCTTCCAAACAAAAAATTACTAACTCAAAATCAAAGCAATATTTTTTCAACTTCATCGTAATTCATTCATTATTATTGATATTAATATTACTATTATTTTTATTAATTTAAGAATAATATGATTACTTTGGTAAAATTATGCAATTTGACATCTCATTTATGCTGACACCTTATTTATGCTGACACCTCAAATAACAATAATCATTTACTATCACTTGAAAAAAATATGATTAAAAAAAAAGAAAAAAAAAAAAATACAAAAATATGGGGGGACTAGACCAAAATACATATGTTAATAAAAACGATACATAGGTAAATTATACCTATTCATAAAAAATTCTAAGAACAGACTAGATGGTAGCCTATTATACCAATGAAAAGATTCTCTATGAATAAATTCTAAATTAGGCAACTTATCAGGACATACATTTCCTTCCCAAAAAATATGAGTAACCCTGAGTCTGATTTTCCCACAGTAATTCAGACAAGTATTCCATCGATTACGAAACGTCCAAGAAACATTAGTCGTAGAAGTAATGGAGGATCCATGGAGATAAGTATGCAAAAAACTTGGAATTATGAGGGAAGAGTGGCAACTTGGTAGCTTCAAATTGATAAGTTAAAAAAGTCTAACTCACAACGAAGAAGTCTTGTGAAAAGCTTTGAAAAGGAGACTCTCACAGGATGAACTCAAGTACAAGTCAAGACACAAATTTGATATCACATCAATACTCGTTACAAATTGAAAATACAAAAAGTCAAGGTTCCTATATATGAAAGAGTGTGATCGGGTTGATCATCACAAAAGTCAATCATGTTAATCCAGTGTAAAGATGGTTCACTTTCTAGAGTTGATCATGCAACAAGTGATACCCTTAGGTTAATGTCATAAGCATGTGAATATGAATGCAAATCAAGTTAAAACTTTTGGGGGATTTTAGTGAATGTAGTGTATATTCAGGAGAATTATTGACATCTTGTAATGCATAATTGATTATGAACATGTATCAGAAGACACTTGTGCATAGAATGAAACACAAAGTGTATTACAGTTAATCTGTAACATCACGAATGAGAAGACTGTTTACACCAAACATCCACGGAGTGTACGAGATAGACAACACAAATATAATTCTTAGATAGTATGTACTTAAATTTTGCATTTTAAAATTAAAAATTATAGTATAGGATAACTTTTAATCATTAATATATGACATATGTTTTTTTTTATGTCAAATGCGTAATGCACTTAATTTTTAATTTATGTGATTTTGGCATTAAAAATTTACATTTAAAATAATTTTATTTTGTATTAATCAACTTACAGAAAAATTAAAAAATATTAAATGATGTATTATGGGATATATAATCTAATAAAAAAATTATTATTAATTATAAAATCCAAAATTAAAAAATGTATTCCATACTGTGCTATCTAAAATACAATTTTAAAAGGGTAATTTTGGATGGGGATGCAGTTTCAAATTATGAGTGCAAAATGCAATTGCTAGTGATAGCTCGTTACAAAGAAAATGGCTAACGTATCTGTATTGGATACGGGCCTTAATTTCTTGGGCCTGTTTCAATGGTTTGCGCAAATTATAGGCAAATTCTTCCTGCACCATATCAATTTTAACCTCCACCATATCAATTTTTTAAATTTCCAAAACTACCCTCCTGCACCATATCAATTTTAACCTCCACCATATCAATTTTTTAAATTTCCAAAACTACCCTTATTCCAAATTTAAAAATCCAAAATAATAATTATAATTGAGAAATAAAAAAAATTATGAACACAAAACTAAAAAATACATTCTGGATAAAAAAATTCAGAATTCAAAAATATGTTCCAAAATTGAAATCCAAAATATTTCAGATAAAAGTTTCAAAAATAATTTTTTCCATTTTTGTATAAGATTATTTTTGTCATTTAAGGAGGGGTATTTTTGTCATTTTCTAGAGCTGATTGGGTGCGTGCTGGAATTGATATGGTGGAAGGAGAAATTGCCCAAATTATAAATGTCTAAATGCCTCATTGCTAATTCAAAGGATGCATTCAACTAACGCATTTGCCCGAAGTGAAATATTAAAATATTAGGTGTGTTTAGTAATCAAATTATCAGTTGGCTATGAATTACAAAATCAGGTGAAAACTAAAAGTTGAGAGTGGATAATTTGAAGTGAGTGTATTTTTTTAATAATTTTTTTTATTTAGAATGGAGTTAATTTAACCAATGTCTAATTGAACTTTAACCCGATAAAGTTATATTGAGAAATACTTTAATTAATTAAAAAGAAAAGAAATAAACATATATAGAATAAAAAATGAACTAAAATTATATTTTAAAAATAAAAATCTAAAATCACAGTCTAACTTAAAAGAAAACGGATCCAATGAAGCTCTGCCACACAATAGATATTAATTGGTCCTCTCCTGTGCTATAAAAGACATATTTTGCACTGCATCTAGTTAAATGGCATGGTACCACCATATTGATATTGTCATTGAATGAAATGCAATTGAACAATAATGTGAATGTACTTTCGTAATATATTTTTGGTGATACATCATGAATTAATCCACGTATCCACACTTGATGTTGTATATGTGTGGTCTACGTTATGCTGCAAATCTTTGGGCCTAATATTTCATGTCATAGTTAGTATATAAAGATGTTGTATATTCACAAAAAATAACACATCCAATAATATGCGAAAGAAAAAAAATTATAAAAATAAAGAGTTGATTTAAATGTTTTCACCCTAATTTAATAAGTCTACTGAGTGTATAGGAGAATTATGTAATTATGTGTTATAAGAGGATTTTTAATTTTTGTATTAGAAGGTTTACAATTTTATCTTGGAAAAAATTATATGTCTATTAATAAATTTTTTTATTAATTATCTGTAAATGTAGGTTTTGAACTGGTGAGATTTATTATATAATTTTATTTGTGATTGTGTTTTGAGATTATTTTCTACGGTATGATTTTCAACAATGACATGTTCTAATTAAAAAAAAGAAGAGGAGCAATTTGGTATGATTAGAGTCAACATTGGTTGTTATGTTTTTGGGGAGAATTTTATTTTTATAAACAAAAAATAAATCAATTAAATTGAGCAATTTGATGGATGTTTAATCTCTTGTAAAAAAAATATAAAGACTGAGTTAACACCACTTTTCCAACATATATAAGTATTTATGATTTCTTTAATGTAATGTGAAGCTAATTGTTCTTTGATTTGAGAGGGTGATGATCAACGTGTGGTGGAATTTGACTTGACCGATGTGGTCGTTGGTGATAGATTTCACCTTGAATATCAATTAGTTGTAAATGAAGATAATGTGGAAGGTGTCAATAACGAGTTTGAGGTGCAAGGTGTTAAAGATCGATGACGAGGAAGGATTGTCGTTGATAAGTTCGCGCAGGTCACTAGTGGCAAAAGTGGTGCGAGCCTATCTATTGGCAGTGTGACATGTGTTTACATCAGAGCACAAAAGAGAATAGATAATGTCAAAGTATATGTTGACACATAGTGTTGACGACACATTGCTTCAAGATGAAACCGAAAAAGCTGATGTGGAATTTGACAATATTGAAGTGTCGTTGTGAGATTACTCTCTATTAATATGTGAGAGACTTTTAATGAAGAAAGAATATGCGGCTCTCAAATGAATATTCACCAAAATTTCATATTGTATAATATAAAAGTTAATAAATAAAAAAATACTAAAAAATTGAAGAGTTGATTTGAGTGTTTTCACCATCTTGTTTGTATAAGAGACTTAGTAGTTGTATCTCATGAGAGTATATATTTACATTTTTATTCTTTAGGTATAGAAATAAAAGAAATTTCGTAATATTAAGCTTGCAGCAAGGAAAGTGATTCTCTTCGAGCCAAAAAGTTGAAGAGTAATTTAATTTGAAGCATGTCGGCTAAATATGCACAACATGAATATTTGATATCTTGAAGCAGTGTGAATCAATTGAAATGTGTGCAGTCCTTAGTGAGAAGAAATCAATAATAGCACCATCATTAGCATGAAGCATGGAATACATTCCGCACTACGTCTCGAGTCAAATTTAGTTTTTAATAAAAATATAATTAGAAATTAGATTTCAAACAGAAGCATTAGAATTAAAAATAAAAATATTTTATAGAAGTGGAGATAAACCTCGTTTCATAAGTTAAAATTATTTTTAATATTTAATTTAATTTGATACATATGAATAATAAAGAGTGTTTGTTAATTATTGTTAATGAAGGAAGATGGAGAGGATCTAGGTGTGAGAATTGAATGCGTGAAGAACGTGGGGGTATGGTTTTGGGGTCCACGTGTCTATCTGCACACCACACACTGCCATTATCTACTCATCTTGACTCACCTCCTCAAACATCCCTTTCTTCTTGTTTCTTTTTGGGTTGACCCCATACCTCTATTCTTCATCCTCCCATTTCACATACTCCTAATCTCACATTTACTACATCATTATCTAACCTTATCTTCATTAAACACGGATTTCCCAAACTTCTTAGTGCCAAATCACACTAATTATATCTTTTACCCCTTTTTCTCTTTCCCAACACCACTTTCTGTGCAAACCTTTCAAGTTAAGGGAACCTTGATTTTGATTGATGCTAATGTGCCAAAGTGGAGGTTTTTATCATGATGTAGGCTTTTTAAAACACAAAACATTTTGTCTTAAGGAAAAAAAATTAATTTGTTAAACTATGATTGGTTAGAGAAATATAAAAGAAAAAAATAGAAGAAAACACATGTAATGATACATTAATCCTTTTATTTGGTTGAATTGAACAAAAGTTTATTAAAGAAATTTTAGTTTTTGCTTTTTCTCGTAAATTATATGTCAAAAGTTTCTACTCTCCATTTGTTTCTCTCCGATCAAATAATTTGTTCTTGAAATTGCTAATTTGTTTGTATTGTTTATTTATTTTATTTTCAAACAAATTTCAATGAGAAACATGCAAGTTGACACTGGTTATCATAATGATTTTAAAATCGAAATGGTCGTTAAATTAATTAATACATTGGTTAAAAGTTTAATGATCGAATTCATAATAATAATGATGATTAAATAATACATAAGTAATATTAAATAAACATTCATTTTGTTGAGGGGTATAAGATAATGAGTATATTCAGAAGTTTAAATAAAAGTATATCATGCTATTTATATCTAAATTTATTACTTTTATACAACAATAACCATTAATAACACAAATTTGTAAACATAATAAAGAAAATAATATTAGAAATATTTTATTTTTTAATTAAATAACACTGCAGTTTTTTTAGTCAGAATTTTTAATTCATGGATCAGTTTTCCTTCAAGGAAGTTTTATAGTTTATTTAAATCAAACATTTAATTTTTATTACTTGACCATAAATGAAGAGAATGACTCATTAAATTTGAGCCGTGAGATTTACAAAAGATTTATTTCTACCATTTTTATATTCATAATTACGGGTAAAAAATAGAAGAAATTGATTCAACACTACCCGATAATATTAATGAAAGTTAAAAAGAGTATTTAAAAATAGTATAAGATTGCGTGACGACGGTTTTGCGATGTGGTGGAGGTCGCGGTGTGGTATGATTAGAGTGTGAGTGGAAGTTCCGGTGTCGTGTGATTGAAGTGATGAAGGTTGCACGATGGCGGTTTCATGGTGTGGTGGAGATCACAACTAGAGTGTCGGGCAGAGATATGAGTGTGTGAGAGAAGTGATATTGGAAAGAATGAGCGTGGGATAAAATAAGAGAGGAAAATGCGTGCAACACAACACTATTTTAAAAAAAAAAATACAAATTTTCATGACGGTTGTTCTCAAAATTGTCTTTATATCTCTCCCATAATATTTTTTAACGACGATTCTTTCTAAAATCATTTTTATATCTCTTCCAAAATCATTTTTAATGACGGTTCCCCATAGAATCGTCATTAAAAACACAATATAATTACGAAATTATCACCTTTTTTTTACGACAATTTTCTACTAACCGTGTTTATATAGAATCGTGGTTTTTATATTTTATATTATTACAAATTTTAGTATATCTAAGTTCCACATGTCTTAAATAAATAAGGCATGAATTTGGTCAATTATTAGACATTTTCTTAAAGACTTAACTTGAACTACATGAAAAGTCTATTTAAAAATATTTTATTATAATAAATTTTAATTACTGGTAAATTTATTGTATTATTTGCAAGGATGATTAAGAATTAATTTTTTTTATATTATTGTGTAATATATGTATCATTATAAATTACTTATTTAGAAATTTATTTCTTATAAAGCTTTTAAATAAATTACAAATTTATATTTTCATAATTTTATAAATTTAACTTTTTTTATACAGATCAAAACATGCTTACTAAATAAACGATTTTAATATATTAGAACAAATTCAATATAATAATAATAATAATACAAATAAAAAATATTATTTATATTTACTTGAAAAGATCACGTGTATTAAGCCATGTCATTCTTCTATACGCCCGTGCACTTTGTTATGAAAGTAGTATATCCTATTTTTACCCCTAACTAAAATTAATCAATCATTTTTTTTTTCAAGTATAAGATTTTTTGCTAAGAGTTTTTTTTTTCTTGTTTATTATTTTTAAAGTTGAAGAGGTAACAAAGTAAAAGTTAATTAGATATTTATGGTAAAGTTACTAACAACAATATATGGTTATGCAGAATAAGATTACTAAAATACAGGTTACGAAAAATAAGATTACTGTAATTCAGGTTACTAAGAATAAGAATAAGTTTCTTCGCCTACTTTAATCAAGGTTGGAGATTGTGTATTACTTTATGTCCATTCGATTTTTTGACAAAGTCTTTTGAAGATACAAGTTACTCAAATATCTCCTATTAAAGTTGATCGATGAATGCTCACTCGACTACTATGACATTTTTTAGTCGAATGTCGACTAATTTTCTCAACCACCCAGATCAAATTGACTAACTTATTCTCTAGCACCCTTCACGTGATTGACCATTTGTCTATACCACCCAAATTTTCTTCTTACTTTCTCTCTTCAACCTCATCCTCGCTTTGCTACCATTGGATCACCATCTTCTCTGTCTATTAACTAAAACGTGGGAGACATGCAATATCACAGTTCACCCTCACCGTCTACCCACATTTTTCACGTTTCAATTATAAGTTATACACGCTACGCCTTTTGTAGTTTTTGTCTTAGTTTATACAACAAAAAAATGAAATCAAACCATAAAACTGTAATTATGCTATGGTAACAACTGACATAGCTAAGTTTCAAGGTTCAAACATTAACATAGGACTAGAGGACAAACCCCCAATCACCCATTCGTGAAAGAAGATGACAACCCAAAAATGGATATTTTGCATAATTGGTGCAACATCTCTTCTTTCAATAACTTCAAATTAGTTAGCAAAATAATACAAATATGGAAACATTTTATTTTAATAATTTTATATTTGCATTAATGACACCACAATGGTATCTCTTGCGCCAAACCAAATTAAGTTGAAAACAAAAAGACACAATCTTTTAACCTTTTTTTATTTATCTAGCTTTCTAATCCTAAGTTCCTAGCATTGTTAAAGACCAATTAGACAATGGGTGAAGAAGGGAACACCATTAAAACAAGTATATTGCATGCAATTCAAGTCATAAACTGATATTACTTAACAATTTATGAAAACTGTATAGCGTCATGCGTTGATTAGAGATTGTCAGTATAAACTTGGGTTTTAATCTCATTGGCATATGCTTGAAATTAGAGGTTGTAGTGTCATGGATCGAACTCGCATAAACACATTGTCTATCCATATTTATATTTAAAGACATTAATGTCGTATCAGTACAAATCAATAAATTTTGAATAATTAACTTTTAAATAAGATGCAACATTTATTATTAAATTAAATACATAAGAGATAGAGTGAAAATTTTAATATACATAAAATAATACACACAAAAAAGACCGATTATAGACTAGATAAAAATTCCCATATTTTTAATTATACTAAATATTTGCAGATATTTTATAAAAAAAAGTAAAATAACTTTGGCTAGTAGTATTATGTTGACAATAAGATGGATTAAATATTAAATAATTGTGGTAAAAATGAATGAAAGAGATTTTGTATTATTGATTAAAATTAGGTTGGGATGTATCGAGAAGCGTGAAGTAAGGAGGCAGCAATATAGCGTGTGGTGAAGAGATTGAAGTAATTAGAAGAAAGAGGAGGTGTACGGATAAGTCCACATTCATTGGGCTCAGCACCGCCAAGTTGGAATGCTTTGACTTTTAGCCGCGGAATGGAACACACGCGGCGGCTGAAAACAACAACTTTAATATAATAAAAAAAAACAAGAAAGATGTTCCGCGTGCAGATGAGAAGAGAGGGAGGAGGGGGGTGAAAATATGAAACACGTGAGGTGCGTGGGTGCACCTGTGTTTTTTTTTTTTTTTTTCTGCGTGTGTGATTAAAAGTGAGAAATGATTGGCTTCTTTAAGTCAGTGTGAGACTGTGTCTGACACTGTGCGTCACGCTTATGCCACTTTCAGTCTTCATCTCTTCACACCCACCCATTTATGGATACTCGTTGGTACTTCGGATTCCATTCCTTACGCTCTCTCTTTTTTACCATAACAGTACACACACAAAATCAAATACTCCTCCCTTTCATCAAAATTAATAAACATCACACAAAAATAAACAATATTAGTTTTTTTTTCATATTAACTTAATAAAACTCTGTAAAAGTTATCGGAGTAACTTCTATATATAAATTACCCTAACTTAATTATAGCTATTTTTTTCATAAAAATACTTATGAAGAAGATTGTCCCCACGAATTTAATATCAGACATAAATATTCAATATTCAGCGTTTATTTCAAAAAATCTAAGCTTACATAAATACTCTTAACTTTTTATACGATCTGTAATAATACAACTTTGACTTTTCAGATTATACAAAACTGTTTTGTTGTAAGTCTCGAAGCTACAACAAAATCTTTATGGAAACTACCAACTTACAACACTGTCAAGGAAACTTATGAAATAAAATAACAAGAGATTAATTTTTTTTTTTTTAAAAGTAAGCGATAAATTTTTATGATAAAAAATATAAAATAAGTTATTATAAAAATTAATTTAAATATATAAATTAAAATAAAAAATCATTACAAATATTTAAAAAATATATTTTAAAATAAAAAATTGAAACAAATTTATAAAATGATAAAATTTAAAATTTTATTTATGTATTATTTTAATAATTTATTTTATTATAATATTAGAATATATATTAATAAAATATTAATAATTAATAAAAATAATAAACATTTTAAAACATAATTCATATTGTCCCAATACATTCTATAGTTTCAATTAAAGAGTCCAGATTAATGATAATTTATATATATATATATATATATATATATATTATTCTCTTAATTCATTAAAATATTTTTAAGAAATAAAATTGTAATAAAATTTCAAAATTTTTTCTTTTAATAGTTTTAAAAAAGTATCCATAAATAATTATGTTTAAAATAAAATCAATTATATTTACACTTTTTAGATTTTCTTACTATAGTAAATTTTTTTTTTTTATGTTTTAATGAAAAAAATATAAAAATTTAATTATTTTCATCGCATTTTTTTATCAATAATATTCTATGGTTTGATTCAGATAGACTGTAGAAATAAGTGCATACTAATATTAAAATTTGTACACAAATCAATCTTTGAAAACTGTACTTAAGTAAATAAGTTCCTTAATATATATATATATATATATATATATAAATGCATATTTCGTTTATATTTAACACAAAATAAATTATATGCAAATAAATATATCTTTTAAAGATCCATTTATTACTGGAAGAAGTATCAATAAATTCAGAGTAGTTACTCCAGAAAAACTTGTTGCCTAATATTGGTATCAGTCTCAGATGAAATATTAAACACAATTTATTGGATATATTTTCATATGGGGAGAGGTCAAATGATATAATGTTAGCGGTACGGCTGAAACAACGAAAAGGGAGAAAAAAAATACTTCTTATTTGATACATTCAATATTTACATAATTTTTATATTGTTTTAATACAACAGTTAAAGAGAGTTAAATGAGAAAATTGAAATTTTAACTACAATAATTTTAGGACCCTAACGTTTTTTTGTCAAGTCGTTTTTCATCAGATATTTTTCTGATAGTAATTTTCATTTTTGACTCAAGCACGTGAGGATATGAAAGATTTTGTGTCGGAGAGACTATATGAAATGACTATTCTAATTTATTGCTAGATTACGACCCCACTTTTTATTTGTCATGGCCAATGTTTCGTTGTTGGAACTTGATGAAATAATTGTGGAAGCAATATTTTATAAGAAAAAAAAATATTCATTCATATATTATTTATTAATATTTCATAATTGTCTTTTTTTATTTATTTTAGAAAAGATTTTTTGAAACAATTCATTATATAATAATTTCATACCCAATTCTTGTCTGTTCATATAAAATTAAACTAAAATAAAATCTTATATATTAATTCTACACCAAACAGATCATACCAAAGTAGACCATACGATGAAGAAACAATTATAAAACGAGACCCGTGTCTCCATCAAGAAACAAGAAAATAAAATCTCGCGAAACCCTACAGACAAAATATGTAAAACCATGACTATATCAAAACCTAGAGATTTTTTTTTAAAGCATGTTATTACAACTAGAACAATGTAATTTATTAGACAAAAGCACTCTTAACCCCTAAACAAATTATTATTATTTTTATTTCCTTTTTATTCTCCTTTTTTAATTTCTTTTTCTTGTAATACCCTTTTTCACTCTTTTGTTTTTTTTCCAAACTGTTTTCTTTCTACTTCTATGTTTTCCCACTTTTCTTCTTAATTTTATTTTTTCTTTTTCTAAAATTATTGTTTTTACTAGTTCAATCTTTTTCCTTTCTTTTATTTTTTTTTCCACAAAAATTATTACATAGTTTCGTACCTCACTCTTATTTTCCTTTCAAATTTGGTAAGAGAAAATTTCAATCAAAATTTATTTTAAATTATTTATCAAAGATATATCTTACCAAAATAAATGATATCACATAAAAGAAATTATATAGTATTTCACTAAATCAAAATATGAGAAAAATCTTCACCAAAATATATTTCAGTATGATTGAATAATATATATGATAATTATTTTAGTTTTTGGATGATAATATCATATCAATGTTCAACTTATCAAGTCATTTTTTTAGACTTATTCAATCTCTCTTCATATTTTAGTAAATAACTTTAATCAGAAGTTACATTGTAATCATAAATCACTCTTTGTTCATACACTAAATTATTTCACTCTTGTTTCATAGTTTGCAAGAATTTTATTTTTACAATTAGTTATAGTTTCCCATTGTCTACATGATAATTTGTTGAACAACAAAAACACCTTTATTGAGTAATTTACAAACTTACCATATCATGTCTTAATAAACGTCTTGAATTCATTAGTTGTAAATGAATACTGATTCACGTTAATATTTTCAATTCAATCCAAAATGATGCATAACATAACTATTGAACTCTCCAATAGGACCTTGTTAATCCTTTTAGTTAACCTGTTATTTTGTGAAGTATAACAAACAATGTAATGTCTCAAAATGTGTTTAATCTCAAACTCCTCAAAACATATTTACAACCCATCATCTATCCTTTTAAACTTGACTTTTCTTTGTGAGTCTACTAAACAAATTCAACAAACAAATAAGATATAAGACATAAATGAATTCATTGAAATATGCTGCTAAAGCTGTGTGACCTTTGAGTTATAAGACCATGGCACTTAAAGGTAGGTGTAGCCAATAAATTCAATCTCCTCTATTAAGTATTTGTGGAACTACGTACACTATTACCCAGTATATATGTATTTTTTATTATGTTATATTATTTGAGTGAGTTAACATTATATATATATATTATATTTAAATTTATATACTTATTTGAATCAAACATATGAATTATTATTTTATATATTTTGTGTAACCTATAAATTGAATGAAAAAATTATCTACAACAAATATTACTTTACTTTAGATAATAACATAAAACCAATGTGTAAAGCATTCAAATCGTGGTTTAAACTTTACATAATAATTTGTCCATTTTTTTTTATAGTTGTGAAATATTGGGTTGTGAACATTATACAAAGATAATAATTTTTATCCTCTGATCATGTCTGCTTTTAAAATCGTTACATTAAATCGGTAGAATATGCACACTTTTTTAAAACTTATAATTATTATAACAGATAAACTTTATTGTCATATAGTTATAATTATGATTATGATTATTATTAATAATAATATTATGAATAATATTATTATTTTAATTTTTTAATATTAATAATAATAATTTTGATTTTGATTTTAAAATTGAGATTTGACTTGGATTTCAAATGATAAAGCAGTGGAAATTTATGATTTAGAGTTGGAAAGATGTTGGATAATAAAAGACAAAGAAAACTTATTGTACATTTAGAATCTAAAAGCATATTTTTTCATTTTATTTACGGATTAATTAAACGTGATTTAAAATATTCCTAAATTTAAAAAATGGACTAAAATAACCACATTATTTATCTTAAAGGAAACTTTAATTAGGTATGATTTATTATTTTTTTAAAAAGGTGTTATCAAAGTGTGATTTGATAAAGAAAAACATGGTTTATAATAATTTATAAGTTATATTTATAAAAGTGTAGATCATATCTATATTCATGTCACTTTTTAGGTTAAAATTTTACTGTTTAGTCCACATATATTTAAGCAACATTTATATATACATGTGTTGTAATTTAATGTTGTCTAAAATAAAAATGATATAGTGATTAAACAATCAATATAAACTATATATTACATATTTATATGAAAGAAAAGAAAAGGTAATTTGTATTACGAAGTAGTATTATCCAATTGTTTTTAGTGTAATAATATTTTTTCTTCTTTTATTTTTCTTTTACTTTTACATATATAGTATTTATGGAATGAGTTTTTTTTTTTGCGCTAATTTTTTTTTATCGTTGCATACCTAATATAATATACGATGATTTGACATTCAATATAATAAAAAAGGCAAAATAAGAACATAAATCATGTTTGGAACCACGTTATATATGATTATAAACTATTATTATTTTTATAAATTTATTCCATACTTTTATATTTTTAAGAAAATTAAATTGATAATAATAATGATATAAAAAGTAGATTATTTAAAACATGATATACGATTGAAATGTATGCATAATTATTTTTAGCATCTGAATTAGTTATTTTCCTTTTTCTAATTTTAAAATATAATTAAAAATAAAATAAGAATATAATTTTTTAATTTTAAATTATAATTAAAAATATACTGAAATTATGAAAAACATATATGAGATGGAGATATTTTTAATATATTATTATTATTATTATTGTTATTCTTTTTATTCTTTAATATATGATGGGTGGGCTGTCAATCCCAGGAGGCACCAGAGAAAGACAATTTACAGGTGGAACGCAGACTTTTTTGTCGTCCACAAAATTATAAGAAAAACATGACAAAATAATAATAATAATTGTGAAAATGGAAATGAAGTAGGTCCCAATTTACACACTAATTCTTTTTGTTATACAATACAACCATAAAATTAAAATTTAAAAATCAATTTACCTACAGATTATATAAATTTGGTTATTTTAATTTCTTATTTAATGAAACGAAAAATCTTCGGATGAACAATTATTAAAAAAGCAAGAGAAATATTTAATAAAAAATGTTTATTGTGGTAAATATAATTAATATTTACTGTTTAAATAAATAAGATTATTTAATGAGATATATTAAACATTTTAGTCAAGTGTTTTTATAATATTCATTAAGACATCATTTATCTAAACTTAGATTGAAATATAGTTTAATACCTCTTCCATTATTATTTATAAGAACCAGTTGCTTAATTCATCAGGGTTAAAAATTGTTCACAATAAATATGTATTAATTTTTTAAAATTATTCTTATCGGTAATATTTTAATATTTTTTTGTAATATTTACAAATACGCGGTGTTTTTTTTTTATAAAAAATGGTGACACCTGGGCGTGTCTTAACGAAAAACTCTCCGTGGGGCATTTGGGTTTCGCGGAAGGCTCGCACTTGCTCACTCTCAGTCAGTTCTCTCCAAACCAAATACTACTAAAATTCACCCTAAATGCACTTCAAATAAATTCCAAACCCAAATGCATTCTCTCTTGTTTGGTAGCTAGCTTTACGTGTTTATCCCCTTTTCTCTTTCTTTTTCTCTCCAGTTCTACCTTCCAAACCAAATCAATTTCAATTCCCCAAACCCCAAAGCCCAATCACCACTCATCAATCACTAACATCAACAACTAGCGTTAGCGAGTGGATGAATCTCTGGACGGACGATAATTCCTCTGTTATGGAGGCTTTCATGTCTTCCCCCGATCTCTCATCCATATGGCCACCTCCGGCGCCGCCGCAATCCGCCGCCGTCTTCAACCAGGACACGCTCCAGCACCGCCTCCAGGCTCTCATCGAGGGCGCCAGAGAGAGCTGGACCTACGCCATCTTCTGGCAGCACTCCTACGACTATTCCGGCTCCGCTCTCCTCGGCTGGGGCGACGGTTACTACAAAGGCGACGATGACAAAGCCAAGGCCAAGGCCAAAGCTAAAGCCACCTCCGCCGCCGAGCAGGACCACCGCAAGAAGGTCCTCCGCGAGCTCAACTCCCTCATCTCCGGCTCTTCCGCCGCTTCCTCCGACGACGTAGACGAGGAGGTAACTGACACCGAGTGGTTCTTCCTCGTCTCCATGACTCAGTCCTTCGTCAACGGCGCCGGCTTGCCCGGCCAGGCCTTCTTCAACTCCAACCCCGTCTGGGTCATCGGAGGCGACCGCCTCTCCACCTCCCCCTGCGAGAGAGCCCGCCAGGGACAAGTCTTCGGCCTCCAAACCCTAGTCTGCATACCGTCCGCAAACGGCGTCGTTGAGCTGGGGTCTACTGAGTTAATTTACCAGAACCCGGATCTGATGAACAAGGTCAAGGTTCTCTTCAATTTTAGCAACAACAACTTCGATATGGGTTCTTCTTGGCCTGCTACCAGCGCCGATCAAGGAGAAAACGACCCCTCCACGCTCTGGCTCAACGATCCTGAAGTTAGGGATTCAATTAACACTGCCGCAGCTACCCCTTCTGTATCCGTTTCGGTTCCCCCTCATAACAGTACTCACGGAATTTCAAAGACGATGCAGTTGGAAAGTTCTATTCAAACCCCCGGTTCCAGTACCTTAACTGAAACCCCAAGCTCTATCCATGCTGTTCCACAGAACCAGAGCGTTTTCTCCAGAGAATTGAACTTCTCTGAGTACGGTTTTGACCCTAAGAGTGGCAACACTCACAATCAGCATTCCCTGAAGCCCGAATCTTGCGAGATTTTCAGCTTCAGCGACAGCAAGAGAACCTCTTACGGCGGCGGCGGCGGCGGTGTCAATGGTAATTCCAATTCCAATTCAAATTTCTTCTCTGGTCAATCACCGTTTGTTGCTGTTGCGGATGAGAACAACAATAACAACAACGGGAAGAGACGGTCCCCGAATTCGCGAGGCAGCAACGACGATGGAATGCTTTCGTTCACCTCTCGCGCGATTCTTCCGGCAACTAATTTGAAGTCTGCCGGCGGAGGCGATTCCGATCACTCGGATCTGGAAGCGTCGGTGGTGAAGGACCCTGTGGTGGAGCCGGAGAAGCGGCCCCGGAAGAGAGGGCGGAAGCCGGCGAACGGAAGAGAGGAACCGTTGAACCACGTTGAAGCGGAGAGGCAGAGGAGGGAGAAGCTGAATCAGAGGTTCTACGCGCTTCGTGCTGTGGTTCCCAACGTGTCCAAGATGGACAAAGCGTCGCTTCTGGGTGACGCCATATCTTACATCACGGAGCTGAAGTCCAAGCTTCAAAACCTAGAATCAGATAAAGATGGATTGCAGAAGCAACTTGAAGGAGTGAAGAAGGAACTCGAGAAATCAAGCGACAACGTTTCTTCTAATCATACGAAACACGGGGGTAATAGTAACATTAAGTCGTCGAATCAGGCGTTGATTGACTTGGACATCGACGTGAAGATTATTGGGTGGGACGCGATGATAAGGATCCAATGCAGCAAGAAGAACCACCCCGCAGCGAGGTTGATGGCGGCGCTGATGGAGTTGGACTTGGACGTGCACCACGCCAGCGTATCGGTAGTTAACGATTTGATGATCCAACAAGCGACGGTGAAGATGGGGAGTAGGTTTTACACGCAGGAGCAGCTTCGTTCGGCCCTGTCGGCTAAGGTTGGGGATGTACGATGATAACGAGTCTGCACTTTGCGGCGTTGAGTTGAGTTGAGATTATATGATTTGTGTTTGTGTCATGTTAGCTAGCTAGCTAGCTCTGTGTAAGTTGTGCTACTCTGGGATATTTTAAGCCTTCCCAGTAGCTGTTTCTGTAAAATAATAATAATGTCTTTTCTTTTTGGGTAGTAGCTCAGTATGAATTTTGAGGTAATCAAGTTGGGAAGCTTCATGGAGTTGTAGAACCAGGTAGAGGAACAGTTCTCACCTAATCTGTGGGTGAGAGGAGTGGAGATAGCAGCTAAGTAAAATAGGGGTATTTTTATCTGTCTAGATCGTGTATATATTAATAATCATAAATGTGAACGAACACCATGCAAGTTCTCAGTGTTATTATTCTTCAGATTATCAGTTCCACTCCCAGTCATTGCTGCCATTCCAGTTTTGGTTATTCAAATAATCATTGTTTGTTTCTGCCTTTTACAAGAGATTATAAGAGAACGCCATTCTTTTAAAAATCCCCACTTGTTTTTTGATTTTAGTTGGAGCATGCACTGCCCACTTTTTACAGGTTTTTTTTGTCTAACCATGGAAGAGAACAATTTTTTAATCATTGTTGGTATGATGGAGTTGTTGTGCTTTTGCTGTCTGATCTATCATGGGAACAGTGTGAATTTTGTGTCAATGGGTGTGATTGAGCAGATAGCTTGGTCGTCATTGGGAACCAAAATTTCTGAGCTGCTTTGAGTTGAGTTGATGTTCCTTTTAAGCCATGTGAAAAATGCTTACCAACAGAAAACAGGTCATGCTTCTCTGTCTTTATGCTAATTGGATTTGTTTTTGAGCGTCTACATCTATGCTACGTTTACAAGTTTTTGACTTGCTCGCGCTGTATTAGATCTTATCTCATTTTTCCCATCTGGTTTGCGAGTTTCCTTATCGGGTATTCTGCTAACTAATGTTCTGACCCTACTACCAACTTTGACAATGAAAATGTATTCCGACATGCATGGTAGGATTGAGGGGAATAAAAGGGTATCGAATGCTACTTTAGTCCCAAGTTGTCTATGTACGAGGCTATGACATGTATGTGTTTGTGGAATCTGAATCAGTGCTAATGCACGGGAATAGCCAGAAGTTCACCTTAAGAAAGAGACCCAAAGGGATGGCTCTTTCTATTAAGCTACATTAAAAACAACATGGAATTTCATTCGTTTACCAACTATTTCTTCTATGTTAAACTTAAATGGTTATAAATGGAGTTTACAGCAGTATGGGTGTGTACTTATACTAGCTCCACAGCTGGCCTTTTTGGCATTTCAGGAATCCTGGGATATAAGCAGAATTGGATAAAACTATTTTTAAGTAAAGTTTACCACTGCTACATATATATGCTAAAAGCTTTAAAGTTGCATAGTTGCTATAAGATAAGTTATTGTTCCATTCAGTAGTAATTATGGAATTCTCCACTTAAATAAGGAAATAATTTCACTACAAACTTACTTAAAACAAACGGAAGATGACACGGGCACGATTAATAGAGGCCATTAATTAATGCCTTAAATAACACACTTCACAATTTTCCCCATGTGCTAGGGTGTCCTTAACTGCTTTCAACTGTAACCTTCACAGTTCTTTCCTAATGATATTGGGATAGCTGTAAAATCCAGTTTTCCTTTTGATGACCTAAAAAAGGCAAAAGGTGTTAAATGTAAAGAAAAAGTTTTCTTTACACTGTACAGTGAAACACTTTCATTTGACAACCCAAACAATAATATAATAATATTTTATATTAAAAAATAAATTAAAATATTAATTTAATGAACTGTAAAGTGGATGTATTTACTGTGAAGAGCAACCATGCTTTAGCATATTGCTTTAACAACGTTGGAGCAAGACGTTTCCATCTATCTTAGACAAAACAAAACAGGCGCAGGATGCATGATACAACTAACCAACCGCTATACGTCCATCATTCCAATTATGCAGTTGGTTTGAATGGTTGGAATAACAACTCAGCAAATGATGCCTTTATGCTTTCTTCATTCTTATAATTATTTTTCTAAAATTTCTTCAATCATCATGGGTTCTACCAAACTTCCAAGGTTTCAATTTCAGTCACTCTTATCATGCTAAATTTAAAAAAAAGAAAAAAACTAGGTGTAAATTTTGTATCTATAATAATAGAATGAAATTTTTGGAATGAGTCGTGCTACAAGAGAAAATAATGGGTAGAATGTTAAAAAAGGTTAATTTTGAAACATTATATTAAATTGAAGGAGTAGATAGTGGTAGCTATCAGTAGAAGAATGGACAGATAAGCTATCCTCATCGATGTTCAGTATAATACATACAAGAATACAAAAAAGTTCCCACCATTTGACTACTAAATTAGTTTTTGTTTCGGGATTAAAGATGAATAGACGCCATTGTCAAGCAACGACAAATTTTTATTAGCTGATGCAAAAGATTGCGTGCTCTGAGAAAATTGAGGTGCTTCGTTTTTTCCCTTGTTTTTGTTCATTTAATATGATGACATTGAAGTGGATCATATTTAATTCATGTGGGGTTCTTCTTGTTTCGTGTTGATCCAAGCTGAATGATGAACATGTTTTGAATGATTAAAATTAGTTGAATTTGGCAAGAGCAGCTCACAAGATGTTTATTATATAAAGACAGTGGTCATAAACTATGATATTACAGATAGGCCTAGGGTAGAAGATGACCATAAAATAGGGCTAAATATCTTATGATAGAAATTCAGGCACATTATTGTTTTATGTGTTTATCATCACCTATATTGCACAAAGACTAATGTTGGATTACATCACCACGAAATCTTTCAATTGTGATGACTTGATGAGAATTTGTCCCAGTATCATCTTTAAGAGTGCATGCAACCAATGGGTAGTTCCACGCCAATTATTAAAAAATTAATTATCACATGTGAGCAAAATGTTAATAAAGCTAGAAAAATTATCATCAAGTGACTTGTAATTGTACCCTCATGGAGGCTATTAGAAATGTTAATACTGAGTTAATTTAATTTCAGATAAGATAGTAGGTAAAATTATCATATACATGAGAATGGAGATATTATCTTACAAAACATATTTTTTTTAAGTTTAACTAAATTTAAAGTCTATTTTTAAATATATTACAATAACAATATATCATAATAAGATTTGTTAAGTGTATAGTTAGATTTAAATCTATTTGTTATCAAATCATATGAGAGTTTAGTAAAGTTTGTTGTATCTATCATTCTATTCATAATTAGATTTCTCTTCAAACACTCAATATATTTAATAGGTAGAATATAGACATCTCATATTAAAATCAAATTAATATATATATATATATATATATATTTATTTATTTATGAGTCAAATTAGTATCGATAGCTTTGACCTCTCTATTTCCTCTTCTAGTTGGTAAGAAACAAGAAATTCAGACTAATTTGAGTGAGTTGCTTCACTTAAAATAAAAATATAAAATAATTAAGAAAAATAAAATAAAAGAGAGACAATATTAATAAATCTGAAAATATAAACAACTTTATCAACTCCAATATTAATAATTTCATTTTTCTAAAAAAAAATACACTACAAGAAAATCATGAAATAGAAATCAATTTTTAGAGATCAAAATAATTAGTTACAATAGGAACTAAAATAAAGACCATTTTAAAAACTAAAAAAAAAATTGATTTCTAAATTAGTTTCTATTATTGTTAAATAGTTTCTAAATTGGTACCTAATTATCAACTAAGGTTTTAACTACCAATTATTTAGTTTCTAAATTTGGTAGCAAAAACCTTGGTTGCTAATTAGATACCAATTTAGAAATTATTTAACAATAATGGAAAATAATATAAACTAATTTAGAAACCAAATTTATTTTTAGGTTCTAAAATGGTCTCTAATTTAGTTATTATTGCAACTAATTATTTTGGTTTATAGAAATTGATTTTTATTTCATGATTTTGTAGTGATAGTTTCAATTGAGTAATTTTTAAAACGGTAAAGTACAAGGTTAAGTAAGTCAATTCCTTTTAATCATTTTAAAAAAAAAAAATCCTCTTTTGTCATCTAATAGAGATCCGTTAGACCATTAAAAAAAATCATTAAATATAAACTAATTTTAGAGACAGCAAATAATTAGTTGGTTTAGTAACTAAATTATAGACTATTTTAGATATTATTAATTTCTAAATTAGTTTATATTTTTTATAAATAATTTCTAAATTAGTATATAATTAATTATCAATATTTCAACTACCAATTATTTAGATTCTAAATTTAGTAACTAATTATTTAGTGGACTAAAACAAGTTAGTTAGGAGACTACCCTTGCCAAGAGTTAATAAGACATTTATTGAAATTATTAGATATTTATTATTAGAAGGAATGTTAATAATATACTTTTTAACTAACTCTCTGTTCTTAATTGAAATTTATTTTCAAGTAGTCTCATTATTTTCAAAATGAAATACATGAAACAGAGAATAAAATTTGCAGTTGTTATTTAGTAGACCCAAATAAATTGTCATATATAGGAGCTGTATTGAGAAAATAATGTTACCATTATACATATATTTTTCATATGTCATACTAATGATAAACTGAAGTTGTGATTAGGTTCTTCCATGTGTTGAAAGACTATCACACAATCAACACATGACTCTTTAACAAGTACGTAATAAGAGCTGTCCCATGTTTATAACGTGAATAAAATTTTGATAAATATTATTTATTTAAATAGATGAATAAATGGAGTGTAGAATTTAAATGACAAAGCACAAAATGAAGAAGAAGGAATTAGAATTCATATTAGTCTATGAATACACGTTTGATAGATTACAAAACATGAAGGATTACAAAAAAATTATATCATAACATAAAAAAAGAGTAATGACTAATGAGGTAGACAAATAATAAATTAAAAAATAGAAAATATCTTAATATTTGTCTGTATTATAGGCAATCAGTTTTATTTTTTTTATTCACAATTTATAATTAATGGTCAAAAGCATCGATCGATCGATTTTATCAAATCATTTATACATATTCAGAGAAAAATTAGCAAGTCTAAATCTAATTAATGTTTAACTAATTTCTCATGGAAGTTGGCCAAATTAGTTAGGCTTTTATTTACGTTTGTCACAGCATGTTTCATAATCTAGTGATCCAAGTTTAATATGATATATTTAGTGTGCTTGGAAACTAACAACCATTCAAACTAAAAATCACATCAATATTTTGTGAAAACTATACCTAATCATTTATATCACACCTGCATAAAAAATGTAAAGACTCGCAAAAACAAACACCCAGTTAGTCTATTTAAAAATCTATTTCATTTTAAAGTTTTCAATAAGTTAATAAATTTCAAGTTGTTTAAACCTATAAGTTTGCTGCTATTACATGTTGGAGGATTTGGATAGAAGTTATAGATAAAATTTAAAATAATAGAACTAAAGTTGTTTTTAAGAATGGACGAGTTGATTTGGTTAAAGTTTTTACTGTGATATAAATGAAAATTTGGTTTTGAGTTACGGTAAAGAAAAGAATGACAAATTTCTCTTACTCGAATTAATGTTGTATATGAGGTTTTTGAAAAGTTTATGTTCAGTGATTGCTTTTTAACAATTTGTTTAAGATTAGAAGTTTTGTTGTGTTCTAGTGCAAATAATTAGGTTTCCGTAGTATCTCGCTGGTTTGTTTTGATTTTTCTAGCTCTCGGGTGGTTGGCTTACTCCAACTTGCTACCAAAGATCTTTTTCAGTTGTTGGAAAATGATGTAAAATGATTTTTATTTTGTCTTCTTTTTTGAAAACTTGACTCATTTGGAGGGATGATGTATTTGTGTTCTCATATCATGTTTATATCTATCTAGTCATGTCTATGTCACTCTAGTTGTTGTTTTGTAAAGTCAATCGGAATCCTAGTTGATTGAATGTTATTAAGGTTTGTTTAGATATTTTTGTATAAGGGTTCAGACACTCCTGATTTATCTCATTTTATTTTATTTATTTTTTATTGATAAAAAATTAATAGACTTGTATATTAATAAACCTGTAATTCAAAAGAAAAAAATTAAAATAGTTAAATTAATTTACCTGTTTCAAATATTCATATTAACATCAAATATTAATATTTAAGAGTTGACATTTAATTTTAAAAAATAGGTTAATCATAATGTTTAGATGCGATTTTCATTACTTCAAAAATAATAATGGTCAAAACATAATAACGATTCTTAATTTCAGTAACGATAATAAATTTGAGATTCTATATTAATGCAAAAACATGAATTTACACTTAATATTATATTAGTTTTTATAAAATATATAAAATATAGTGTAGTGACAATTTCATAATTATGATGTTACATATCATATTGGTTGTTCTAAAATTGATCTAGTATGTCCCATTATTATGATATACTCACTTTTGTTCATTTTCATTCTGCATTATTTTTTGTTCTTTTCTTCCTTTAGTGTTCATTTGTCAAAACCACATCATTCTCTCTTTTCCCTTTTTTCTTCCATTTCTCCTCTTCCATCATTTCCCCTCTTCCTCCATTCCCTTTCTTCCTTCACTTTCTCCTTTCCTCCATTGCTTTCTTGTCACAACCACCATCTTCATTTTTCAAGTTGTTGTTATCTTCAAAAGGTTATTTTCATCACACCACCACCTTTATATTGTTGCATCTATTTATAAGAAGTTGTGTTGTGACTGTCATCCTAAGTTCCATTGTGCAACCATTAAATATTATTTTTATTATTTATTTCTTTTATACTTTTACAAATTACATAAATGTTAAATATTATTTCAATTACAAATTTTATTATATAATTGTTATTGTTATATCCAATTTTAATATAATTGTTAATTTTTTCCGCCACGTTCATTATAAAAGGAGAGTTCAAATACTCATATTTTTAATTATAATTGAATAAAATGTGTGTTCTTATCTTGATGGAGTTTTAAGTGGCAAGTCACTTCTTTCATTTATTACATTAAAAAAATAATTAAATAAAAACAAATTTTAAAAATAAAAATTAATTAATTATTATATTAACTAAATTAAATATTATTTTAGAGATTAACAAAATTCTGATTACCAGTTACTTTTTATATTCTTAAGTTGAAATTTTCTACTCTTGCTTATTTAATGGAGTATAAGTGACACAAGTTCTTTCTAATTCATAGATTTTTATCTTGAGTTATAATCTTGAAATCTTTTCTTTTTAATGGCTTTTACAAAATCAAAATCATAATTCATCAAATAATCCTTCTAAAATTTTATCTAGGTAATCTAAACTTCTCATGCATTGAAAATTTCCTAAACTAACTTTCATGCATTTTTAATGAAAAAAAAAGACTTTCTTCACCTTTCCACGATTGTTTTTCTTCACATATTCCTAGATCCAAACAAGAATAATTATTGTAAATTCATTCAAGTAAACAATAATCATTCGAAAACAAACTAAACATACAAATCGATATCCTATTTAACAAACAAGTCAATCATAATATTTAGTGAAGTCATTCTTTATAAAAATATGACTAATACTTAGATTTTTTTTTAGCAAAGAATTAAAGAAATTAAATTAAATGGAACACGAATTGAAAAGTTAAAGATAATATATATATATATATATTTATTTGTATTCCATTAATTTTAGTCATATAGAAATTATCGAAACGTTTTTATCTCCACTAATGTACCTACGAAAAGAGTTTAATATTTATCCTACGAATTCTTATAAATATATTATTCAAAACTCAACAGTGGCACAGGATTATAGGTGTGAGAGGGTGTCTTTCCCCTCCTAGAATTATATGGTCATAGATAGATGAGAATATAATTAGGAGGATTTCCAATTTATTTTATAAAGTATGCTAAAAAAAAAGAAGTAAATATATAGAGAAGAAAATTAAGATTTTATTTTTATATTTTCCCTCCTCGTCTATTTAGTTCGTCCTCTCTTTAATAGTTACTTATTCTATTCTAATTTTGAAAGAAAAAAAAATAAGGAAAACAAAAATTCATTGTTTTTACTCATGTCTCACTTATTTTGTCCTATTTTTGAAGAAAAAAGAGAGAATGAACTGCATCTTGTCGTCCCAGGTGAGAGTAAAGTATTAGTTTCATATTATATTATTTATTTATGATACATGAGTTTTTATTATTTCTCATGCATTTCTTTTTAACATACTGAGGTAATGTTTGAAATATAGAAATTTGAATAGTTATATCTTCTTTTCTTTTCCAAGTCCTTATACTTTAACTAATTTACGTATTCTTATATTTTTTAAGAATTAAATGAAACTCATTTATCAAATATTTCTCTTTTTATTACTTCTCTTAAATTTTTAGTTATGATTGAATTATTAAGGATTGTACAAGAATTTAAAAGAAACAAGATATAACATTGGCGATTTTTTTTATAGTTATAGTTATATTACTTTGTAATATATATATATATATATAAATTTTTAGTATATTATTTTTACTTTTCCGAAAAAATTCTAATATCATATTAACTTTAATTTTAACTAAAAATATAAAATTAATTTATAAAATAAACTTTACATTTATATAATATGATCTTAATTTTTAATATGGTAATTCCAATAATAATTAAAAAAATAAATTTTCCATTTTCGTGATATCTTAAAATGTATATCACGACTAGATTACTTGTGCTATATTGTTTGTATCATACTTCAGAATACATCTAAGAGTGTCTAAGAATCTCCAGAAATAATTTAAAAATTTAATGATAACACCTGAATTATGAACAAGTTCATAAAATGGATTCAAATGAATATTTGTAACCACACAATTAAAACATAGAAGGTGTGTAATTTACATCACGTCAAGGGTACTTTTGCATAATGAATGATTGATTTGAAAGAAACCGTTTATTGGAGAAGAATTGATTCAAAATTAAAGAAGTGGACCAGAACATATGATATGCCACCAAATGAGCCACTTAATTCAATATTTCCTTTAACAACAGCTCAAGAAAATCCACGTGAAGTTGGTTTTGTCATTACAATGCTGACATCCCATGGCCATGGAAAACTGATTAATACCTGTTCTTGTCTTCCTGCTACAGTCCACTTATATTCTCTAATATCAAAATTAATAATTAGGCACATGTTTTTTTAATACTATGATGATTTCGGAGTTGGCTATAAACTAATTAACATGACTTTATTAAAAAAAATTAATAAACTTTGCCCAGGAAAAATTCTTAGTAATAAAATTAAAGATAATAAAATAATTTGTTAGTAAACTTTAGTATTAAAATTGCAGGCATATATGTTATTTGTTAGATGGTATCGATTAATTGAGTTGAGGGTTAGAAAAAAATAGTCAACAAAATCATATTTAATTTACATTTATTAAATAAGGAAGAAACTTCGTTGAAGTTTGAAATGGAAGACTTTTTGCGGACTAAATCATGGTTTAGTTAAAAGTAGTCTATATATAATTTGTGTTTCAACAAGAAAGTCTATGGTGGCTTGGTACAATAAACTATGCTCAATTAGGACTTATAAAATTAGTTTTTTCTTGTTCTTATAAAAAAATAAGCATAAAGAAACTCTTCCACGTATACAAAACCATTGCATCTTCCATCCTTGCTTACAGTAACAACGATGAAACAAATTGATACTAGATATCAATTCCATATTTTATAAAGTAAATTTAGATTAGATTCGTCGATCTAGCTTAAATTTTTTTTATCACATCTAACTGATCAAATGAAATAAAACATACTAAAAACATGATACATTCCTGAATAAAATCTCAAATTTTAATTTTAAATTACAAATCAATGACCTTGAGTGGAATTTTTATTTGTAGGTATACTAATATGATCTGTTGTCAATTTAAACAAAAATGTAAATATGATAAAAAAAATGAGGTTTTTGCATGTACAACTAATTAACTTTTTCTTTTATAATAGTAATAATAATATTCGTATAAGTACTTGTGATGTTTGAATGATATTAGTTATCTGCTAAAAAAAACATTAACCACGGCCGTCTAAAATAACAATTGAAATGTGCGGCACGATTGAAATGTGCGTGTAAGTAGCATAACCGTGTTTTATTCTTTTAATTATTATAACTTTAGAAGCACTAACCATTTGTATTATTGGAGAACTTGTCATGTCCAAACGCAACAAACTTATAAAAGGAGGCTACATAATAATTAAATTATGAGAAGAGCTATATATTCTTACTCAGAAAGAGTTGGAGTAGTATAAGATCGGTGATCGAGTTGTATAACTAATTAATTTTTTCATAATTTTTTTTTATGAAAGATTGTCAAATTTTGATGATGAAAGTTGAGTGATAGTTATATTTGTAAAAGATTTTTTGATGTTTAAGTTACCAAGAGTTTGTGAGTGTGAATGATTAAGTAATGAGTGAAAGTAATCAGAAGAAAACTCCTACAATGGTACTTATAGGTTTGTTTCTTGATATATTTGCATATGATTTGCATCTAATTCTGTTTTTGAAATTTTGTAGATTTTATTCTCTTATTCTTATACTTATATTATGTTTCTCCTCTTCATTAAGAGAAACAACTTAGATTTTTACTTGATTAGGGTTCACTCGTAGTAGTAGACACTCCCTTCAAACTGTTCATCAGATTGTCTAATTTATTTTATTCCCACCAAATTCTTTCTATACCTTCTTCTTCATTAAACTCAATGTTTTTGAAGTGTTTTCTTCATTTGAGACTTAACAAATGTATCGTCGAACCTTCTACTTTATGTAACCACTAGATTGTATATATTGTGTAATATTGTATTGTCTACTATGACTAAAAGTATAATATTAACATAAATATTAGTGCATGACAAAATAAATTCTATTGGATGAATCATAAATAAAATAGTGGATTTATTCATAATTACAGTCCAAGAAATCCATGATTAAAGCTTTAAAGTGTAACTTATTCTCATCAGTGGCACAAACAGGCTAACAATTTCTACCTTCTTATTGATAAAATAATCATTACTCTCGATGATGTTTTAACATTACTGCACAACCTTATTATGATACAATTTAGCATGTATGTGAGGTTGGATACAACAAAAGTTACAACAATGTTGATATACTTTCTTAGTATAGACATAGGTGATGTTTCAATAAAGAAGAGGTAACATAAATGTGTGAATTATTTTCTAAGAAGTTTTTCACAATAACACATATATGAATAACTTGCAAATACTAACTTTACCTAGATGAAGCAAGTAGTTGATTATATGTTGCTTTTATAAATAACTAAATTGAGTATTTTTTTTTATAGTTATATTTGATTTTATATTAATTTTCATATAACGTTATTTGACCGTTGTAGCAGACTTTTATGCATATGCATTTTTCAGTTTGAAATGTTATTTGAAATTTGGAACTTCATTTAGAGTTCTGGCCAATAATTTTGCTTGAGTTGATGATTTTCTTCTTCTAAATCATTTCCGAATTTCCCACATTTTTCTCTTTTAATTTTTTCAAACCTTCAAATTCAAATTAAGAACCTAGGCCTTTTGACATTCTTATGATAACGACTAGATGTGTCAATCTCTTTTATTATATTTTTCACTTTTTGATTGTGTATCTTTTTCACCTTCGTCATGATCTTCATTTTCTAGTAAGTGCATATCTTCATTTGTTTTCTCAGATCTATAATTTTCGTTTTTCTCATCCTTCTCTTTATCTTGTTCGTCAATTAGATCTTTTACTTCCTCATATTCTTCCTCTTCAATTCTTTCTCCATCATGTCCAATAATGTTATCATCCTTTCATTGTTTATTTTACTATGTATCCTCCTTCAATTCGAACAATTTATCATTTGAGTTGGTAAAGCAACCATATGCCTATATATTCTTGGTCGTGCTTGGGATTCCGCCCCTGCTCAAGGGTGAAGAAGGTGAAGGGTGTACAGATTTATGGTTACTTATTATTTTCATTAAGGTTAAAATAGTCTTTTCGCTAGATCTATAGAGTGAAGAAAGAAACTATTGGGGTACAGAAAGAAATTATCCCAATCTCGTATTACAGTACAGGTTGAAGATAGTGGCCCATCATCTATCTGGGTTCATTTTTTTTAAACATTTGAACTCTTCGTATAAAAAGGAAAAGAAAAGACTTACTAATCAGATAAATCGTAATTCATGAGAGATAGCCAAAAAAAAAAAAAAAAATCATCAGAAAAGGAATAAAGAAATTGAAAAAAAAAAGTCTAAGCAGGTTTAATCATTTATCTATAATAACTTGACTAGTTTTATTCTCATGGTAAATTTTCGTCATGGGCTTAATAATGGGTATATTGGCGTGAATAAATAATAAAGATAAAAACCGTCAAAGGTCAAAAGAAATCCAATTTTAATAAAAAAAAATCAATATAAATTATGCGAGAAACCATAAATTTGTTTACTTTACAATATTATAAATAATCAGTTTCATAATAATTTTCTTTTACTTCAGTAAAATATACGTTTAGAACATACACTTATTTTCATCATTCTTATATTAAAAACTGTTATATGCTATATTGATCAGTTTACTATTTACAGCTACAAACTTTGTTAATTTTAAAACCAGCTAAAATAGAGGGAGCTGAACATAGTTCCATTTTGGGGTAACAAAAACACAAACACGCCTATTGTGTATAGAACATTTGAGTTGGTGACAACATTTGCCATGTGATGAATGACAGAATAACTCCCTTGCAGTAGAAACCTATCCAACAGCAACAGGAATGAATGAGTCATTGGTCAATGGCACATGCAACAACAAACGCCACAATTAGAAAAAAATGGCTAAGCTGTTTTTGTTTTGGGTCAGAATCCATGCAAAAATAGAGCAACAGCTTGCTTGTACTAATCAATTGCATTGTCAAATCCAATCTTGCAACCCTTCACCATGTCTTCATCCCACTTCATTTCCATTGGCCTAATGTATATAAACTCACCTCCTCCCCACTTCATTCCACCAATACTCCTACCAACACAAGAAAGAGCAGGTTTTGGTTTTTTGAGACAGAAGAAATCACCAACACAATGAGTCTCAATTGCCTTACCTGCAGCCAGCTACTTCAAAGGACAGACTCCTTTGGGGAGTTATTTGCAGAAAATGAATTCAAGGAAATCAAGGAAATATGCAAGCAGGTTGATAGAAGCTGGTCAAGCAACAAGTTACCAGCAACACCAAAACGTGAGCTACCAAAAGTTAGTACTGTGGCCAAGCTTAAGGGTGATCATCGCCGCAATTATAGTACAGGAGACGTTCCTTATCCTGGATCCTCAGGACCAAAGCTCGTGAGGAGCAGTGGAATGAGAAGAAACTGGAGTTTTGAGGATGTGACTGAAACGCAAGAGCAGCAGAGTATGAGGTTCCACTGAGATTGATCACATTATTGTTCTGTTTCATTGCTGTGTCTTTTCTGTCTTTTGTATACTTTCTTTATGGGGGATGTTGTAAAGACAAGGGACATTACTAAATGATGGTATTCCAAACACACTGTACAAGTTATGAGCCTTTCCTTTTGCACCATACATGATTCACATCCTTGGTAGTTTTTGGATTCTTATTTCTCCTATGGATTCATTGTATTTCGTGGTTCAATTTATTAATTCATCACATTTTATATTCCATCTCTCTACTGTGTGTACCTTGGAATGCTAGAGCTAATGTTTGTGGTGCTTTAAGGTGAAAGAGGAAGATTTGTATCAAATGAATATCGATAACCGCCATGATCTAAGGTTTAACACGAAATCTTACATGGGATCAGAAGAAGTTAGCAAGAATAAAGAAGACTAGATGGTGACCCGTGACTTGTGAGGAATTTAATATTAATATAACTTTAAACAAAATTTTATAATACGAAAATTTTCCTTCTTTTATTTTTCAAATATTATAGTAGGTATAACAATAATACAATTTGAGTCCTAACAGTAACTTTATTTTGCATATTTGTAAATTTCATAAATTTAATATATTGAGTTTAAAAAATGTGCAGAATAAGGATATGACTCCAAATAGTATCTAAAAATTTGTCTGGATGTTCTATCAGTTTTTTACACGATTTTCTAAAAATAGTTTTTAATTTTAGTAAATATTATGAATATTATTTTTATTTGAAGTAAAAAAAGGCTAGATGAATGCAATTGAAAAGTTATTAAAGGATGAGAATGAGTTTGGAGATGGCAATTGTATTTTATTCTCTGTTCAATGTCGAATTCTATTCATAGGGTGTAAAGTTAACAATACAGAAAATGTAATATTAGTGTTAATGTCACTGTAATAGTAATAACACAAATTGCAAAAATGATACTATACTCAACCAGTTTCTTTGACAATTCATTGGGTTCTTAGTTTCAATTACTATGAACAAAAGATGGAATGGCAATAATGCATTAACTGTAAAGATGAATGAGTGAGAATTGTAAGAGACAAAAAGTATGATATTTACTTCTAAGATCATCCTATTTTGTAAACCAAGATTTATATATTACAAATTCATAAATAGATTGATGGTTTGTTTCTCAAGCATACTTTGCACTAAAGTTGAAAACTCTACCTGCATACTCAACATTTCATAAAAAATCCATTTCACTGTGGAGATGAACTTCTGATTAGCCCTGTGCCAAAGATCAACCAATGACCAGAGTCAGCCAGGTATCTTCTTTAATGCCCTTTCTACGTCTGTGATGAAAGATATGAATGAATAACGTAGAAAATGAAGCAGATTTTCTGTGGTGCTCATAATTTCAAAGCCTGCCAAGTAATGAAACGGTGGTTATCCAGCATTCTTTACATTTATATAATGTCTATCACAGAACAGAAAGTCCACAGGGACAAATACTCTTTTTAAAACGAGAAATGAAGAGTCAACTAGTTTTTCTTTCTTCTAGCTTCTGCTTTCCAATTTCTTCGACTCAGCACCACTCTAGGAGTTTCAGAACTAACAACACTAGACGATTCAGACCGAATTTCCTTCTCTGGCACTGTTTCTGACTTATTTCCAATGGTTAAGCAAGACACCCCAGGCATGCTAGTTATGGTTAGAGGATCAATAGATCTATTCATTTGTTGATGTTTTAACACATGGGCATGTCTAGCATCCTTCTTCCAATCTCGCTTACAATATATGCGGGTCATGCAGTTGTTGTGGTTCCTATTTGGTGGTTGTTCAACCGTCACAGATGGTGTCTCTTCGATAACAAATGACTTCTTTGTTTCAGCTTCTAGCCGCTTCCGTGCCCTATACCTTCGTTGCCTCTCTCGATTCTTCAGACGACGAGTCGTTATGTCATTACGCCCCTTAGAGCGTACTCTTTGATCAACAGATTTCATTATTGAACTATCTTGTGTACCACCAGCTCTTTGATTGTTTTCCATTTTCAGATTAGGACTAGCATCTGCAGTATTCAATTCAGTTTACAAAAGAATCTAGAAAATAATTCTTTGTGATGCATGCATGTGATACTTTTATTAGAGCGAGCAAGCCTTTTAGTCTATTTCTGTACTTCACTGAAAGGCCACTTTTCTGGCAGAGCACCATCAATAACCTCAAGCAAAATGAATAGGGTGAAATTTTAAAGAAATGCACAAGTTATAAATGGCAAAGAAATGTCAATAAAAAAATTGTTTATTGGAAACATGGAATAAAACAAAAACAAAACTAAGTAAACAACCACAAAATTAGAAAACAAAAATGCAAAAACTATCCTGCCCAAAATGTAAACGATGATTCTCTTGACTTTAATATCTTTCATCCCTCTTTTTATGTAACTTTCTTAACTTCCCATCAAAGGGAGTTAAAGGCATGAAAAGGCACACAACACCAAAAGAGTCATACAAACCATGACTTTGGAAGCATATTTGATAATATTAATGAAATCTAGTCATCTAACTGGCCAATTGTGATGCTAAAAGGTGCAAATAATCAGAATATTAAAAGAACTTAAAACTAGCCACCTAATTTTCTAACTGTTAGTCTTTGGGTCTTTTAGCAGCAAATACCTTTTGTAAAATAAGTAACTATTTTTACAACGAATTTTATGCTTGGTAATTACTATTTATGAAAACCAATGCAAAATACTAAAACAGCAAGATATTTTACTGTTTTCTTTTTCTAATGTTAATATGCCTTTCTTTAGTATGGCACGTACTTTCTAACACCCCTTGCTTCAAGGTTTTAAAACCCCTCTAGTGCCTTAAGGGTGCTTTTGCCTTTGACTACCTATTGTCTGATCGTATGTGTAACACCAAAGATTGCATGCAAATCTTCACTATTGAGCATGGAACTTCAAAGTTGTGGGATCCACTGCTTTTTTGAGTATTTCATTGCCCTTTCCATGCTACGCTACCAAACAGCTCCAATTCTGGTGCTTGTCACTCTTCCCTCCTTTCCCCTCCTTCCACACTATTTTCTTCTTAACCAAACATAAGTTAACCATGGCAAAATTGAAATACTTTCAAAAGCTTGTATTAGATGAGAATGGACTAGACCTAATTCAGCCAGAAATAACAGCTCAAGGACAAAATATTGCCAAGGTTATTATAAAGAAAATTCTAGTCATACACTCAGCTGATATGAGATCTTCATAGCTCATCAACCACTCATCTTTTCCATAGAGGCTTTCATCAGACATAAAATATACAAAAAACAAACAAATTGTTGGAGATCCCACATTGATATGAACAATTTACAATATATAAATGGGGATATATCTCACCTTACTCATCTAGTTTTGTGATGATCAGTTGGGCTTAAATTCACTTCTAATATGGTATCAAAGTCATTAAAAGTTTATTTTAGTCAAGATTTGTTTGCCCCCCGGATTCCCACTTGATATCCTCAGTGTGAAGGTGTGTGTTCGAAATCCCACATCAACTATAAATATGACCAATTTAATATATAAATGGGGGAAATCTCACCTTAGTAAGCCGGTTTTCTGAGGATATGTTAAGCTTAAATTCACTTCCTAATATGAGTCTATCCTAGTCAAGATTGATGTCCTCCGTGTGAGGGGGAGATAAATCTAAATGAGACAAATCTCACATCGTCTAGAGATAAGACTAACTTACAATATATAAACCTCATCTTACTAATCGATTTTGAGAAGATGAGTTAGGCTTAAACTGACTTCCTAATACAAATAAAGTTTGGCATTTAAGTGTAAAGACAAGGCACACTTGGACAGGTAAATAAGGAAAGCCGCAAACATACCGTTGACGAATTTTAAGATTTCCCCCTTTTTCAGTTATAAAGGAGGCAAGGTTAAAAATTAACCGTTCATGATTGTCATTGCAGCCACATCCGCTGCATTTGTTTGCAATTTTCTGCATGTTAAGTATTATAACATAACAACGACTATGACAACCACCACAATTCCTCCAAAGGAGATCCACAAGTACTTATATCGAGGGACAATGAGAGTTAACTAGAGAACAGACCAAACATCCCAAAGAAATTTGAACAGTACAATTCCTAACACGTAGTGCCACTTGGGATGCAGCTCCAACGGGTCGGTTTCTTAAAAAAAAATCACAGAATGCATTCCGTACATTTCAATAATCAACAAGTAAACTATCACAAACCCAGATCATAAAAAACAAAGAATCTGAGTCAAATGGTGTGAACTATAAACTATCCTAGTAACAGTATAATGTGGCACCGGGAAAAAAACATTCAAGAAAAATGGAAACTTTAATTAGTAACAACACGGTTATAGTCAAGGGGTTATGCAGCTAAATAGATTGCAATTGAACCCTCTAAATTTAGTCATCAAGAGGGGTTAAAGTGACATGGGTGGCATCCTCAAATCAGATTGCAGAATAGATTTTAAAACACACAACCATGGGTATGGAACACGTGGCTCTGCAACATAGAAGCTTTGAGCTTTGAGATTCCTAGGTGAAATGGTTATTGAAAGAGTGACTGAAAGGTGGAAGAAAATGCAGAAGAGAAAGTAGTTGAGTTAATTACCTTGGTGTGTAAAGATCCACTCGGAAAGAAACCGCCGAAATGACAGCAGAAGAACAAGTGTTAGAAACGGTCAGGAATGAGTAGTTGTGTTTGTTTAGGTTCGTCAAAGACAGAAGAAAATATGACTAAACACGCAAAGTTAGTCTTGTTCAGGACACAGAGTTTCCAGGAAGTGAAGTTACAGGTATAAGTAATAGTTTTAAAAGTAATATTTGATTCAAAATAGCAAAGTGGGGTGGTGGCGCAGTTGGCTAGCGCGTAGGTCTCATAGCTTCTGAGTGATCCTGAGGTCGAGAGTTCGAGCCTCTCTCACCCCATTTACTTTTTAACATTTTTATGATTTGTAAAATTTATCATTATTTATTATACTTTATAAAAATTATCATTATTATTTATGACGAATAACATGTATGGAAAACTTAACACTTTCTTATACTTGCAATAGAATTTTTACAAACTCATAATTGTCCTTGATAATTTATATACGAATAGTTTTAAATTAAAATATACATACTAGTGTTAGCTTTATAGAATCACTGCACATTTAATTTGTAGAAATATAAATTTTATCTTAGGAGATGGAGAAGGATAATATAATCCACTTTTTTTTAGCACCTTTTATTACGTCAGAGAAACAAGGAGATCACAGAAATCATTTTAGAGATATTACTTAAAAACATTACATAATTATTGATTAATAAAAATTAATACATTTTTTTCTTTTTTTTTATCTAGATTATATGGTAAACTTAACATCCTATATATAAATCAGGTCACCATATTCGTTTTGGTGAATGCATTTTTTTTACATAATACATTGATATTTGAAAATATTATTGAATGGTTATACTCAATAATTCATTCAAAACAGTTATTTAGTTTCAACATTCCATCTTCTCTTTCATGAAAAAGAAACTGAAGATTTCATTCATAAGAGTTATTTAGTTCCAGTATTTTAAAATATGCATATAAAAAGATTAAATATTTATATGAAACAGTATTCACCATGATATTGAAATTTAATGAGAGGTAACGTTTTATTTATTTATTTATATATATATATATATATATAACACTAAAAAATATTGTAACCTAATTGAATATTTCTATTCAATAATATATATGAATTTTTATTTAAAATAATTTGTCACACTGCTATACAAAATATTGGTGTTGAGTATATTTCACCATATATTATCACTTGAGTACTCATTATAGACATAATCCATCAACAATTTTTTGTGTGTAGATTGTTTCTGGGTACATGGTGTTTTAATCTAGGTTCTAAAATCATCAATGAAGTATACAATATTTTTTTTTTCGTGTAAACTTCATATTTAATACACAACCTTTGAGACCACGAGACCATCTAAGGTACCCCTCACGACGCACCAATAAAGGGTCATAATACACACATAAATCACAAACACATACAAAAGAATCACTACACACTCATAAAAGGTCATCATACATACAGTACACAACATAAAGTATATTATATAATTACATATACATCTACATGCATCTTATCACTGTAATCAACTTCATACAAACAGATAAAACACATTCATACAAATTAACACAATAATATTTCACCACTATAGGCACATAGTTTGAGCAAGTTTGTCTTTAAGCAACATTGGTTCCATGAACAAAGAAAGTCTTTTTTCACTTAAGCGACATCATGTCTATTGAGAGACATAATGTCTCTTGAGTGACATCATGTAACTTGTGTGACGTTGATTCTAAAGGAGAGATGATTGGTATGATGTCTCTCTCAGTTAGAAAAATCTTTCATCACTTAAACGATCATCTTTATAATAAAGAGAGTTGGTTCGGTCTCTCCTTCACTCAAACACTCACTCATCACTTGAATCTCAATGCTTAAATTATGATATTTGTTATAAAATCCAACAAGTTCTAGAATCATCAAGCACATTTCCTTCTTATCGCTTTAGAGACCACATTGTCACTTGACTGATATTAATGTAGTTACATGGTCTCATCTATTCTAAAACTTCAACATCAGTGCACATTTAAATGCTTAAGCGATTTCTCGTCGTATTAATGTGACCTATTTTATGAGAGAAAACTTAATCGACATCTTCCTTTGATAATTCTCAAATAATATTAGTGATATGGTTTGTTACTTGAACATCCATGTTGGTGTTTGATCAACATTGAGCAATTCATACAATGATGACTCACTACTTAAGCGTTAGTTGAGCAGTACTCCACCACACAAGTTATATCATTCATAAACACGAATTTCATAATTAAATAATTATAACATGTATATTTCTAACACAAATAATGTTTAAAACACGCCAAATATCCATTTCAAGTATTATAATATCTTCTTACTTTGAGTTAATGTATATATATATTAGCTAAATTCATACCAAAAATCAAATATCAAATAAATTTCACTATAAAATTAGTAATTGTAAATGCAATGATTAATTTACATTGAAATTTTAGGGTATTTATAAAAAATCAACTAAATTAGTTGATTAAATACACAATTACAATTATTAGAAATTGGCTAGGAGAGTTGAGGTCCTTCATCATGAAGAAGAAAGTGAGAGTTGAGGTTGCACTGTGCCAAAATGTTGCTCAAATGTTGAGTATTCCTCAAAGTTTTCAAGAAGAAGAAAATAGAGATCTTAATGCTGAGAGTAGAGATCCCGCCAAACCTTTAGATTCATCAAAAGCTACATGGAAGACAATATGAGTGTTCATCAATTAATCTATGAGATAGTGTTTATCCATTGTATACTTCGAAAGACATAACCCCTTTTCAGAGAGCAAAAACAATGGTATGAACTAGGAGAGAAAGTTTAACCTTGTATTCGTCGTTAGACATAAATACTCCATGATAGACATATTCCATGATCTGATGATCATGTAAACAATCAACCTCCATACCTTAGTTAGAAGCAGTTGTTTGGCAAACCATACTTAAGGGAGTAGTCAGAAATGGCTAGAGACCCAAATAATACTTGTTGAGCTAAGAGTGAGTTGGTAAAGAATACCCAAGGGAGTAGCTAGGAGTGACTAGGTGCTCAAAAGTACTCGTTGAAATAGGAGTGATTTGTTATCCGAAGAAATACGCATTGAGTTAGAAGTGGTTTGGGAAAGAATACTCATTAAGTCATGAGTGACTAGAGTCACTAATACTCACATGATTAGTTAGGAGTGCCTACGAGTCAAAAGAATACTCGAAGTGTACTTTATAACATGAGTTTGCCTAGTAAAACTTAATTTATTAATGAAAATTGTACGTAGTTTGTTGGAAAAAAAACTAGTATAAATCATTGTGTTTTTTTTTTTTTATATTATACGTTATTGTTATATGCACTAACCAATGAGATATCATTTATTATCAATACATATATTTAAAAATTATTTTTATTTAAGTGCTTTAATTAAGATTTTAAGTAGCATATGTTATAATTCATCATATGCGAGAGATATTGATTAATGATTAGATAAAACAAATTAGAAAATGCGGAAGTATTAATTGAAGTTACTATGCTTGATAAAATTTATTGGACGAATTAATTACATTCTGATCACTTGAATATTTACAATCAGATAGTTTATGGAAAATATTTAAATTTGATAAAAAAACGCAGTTAAACTCTTTCTTATTGTGTTTTTTCATCTTATCACAAATTACAAACTAACTTTCCATTTTCCAACTTCCACAAACTTTTCAATGTCAAACTACTTTTCTAAAAATAATCTTATTTACCTCTTTTAATATAAAACAGTGAAGATAATATAAAAAATCATTATATCTTTTTATATAAAAATGATAGAAATATTTCTATAAACATTTATAAGAAAAAAATAAAATAAAAAAGAAATTAAATTGTACATAAATTAAAAGTAATATTTTTTAGAATTTAATATGAAAGTGTTTTTAACAGTATAAACTAAATTTAAATGATAAAGAAACTTATTTCATTATTATTATTTATTTTAAAACGTTTATAAAAAATATATATAAAGGCAATATTTTGGAATGTTATCCCACACATAATAGAGTACATTCTGCCAATTCATATATATATATATATATATATATATATATATATATGGACGAAAAAGAAAGTTTAAATTTTTACCTTAAAAATATAAATGTATTTATTATTCATTTTATACCATTAATATTAATTAATATAGTATATTAAATATTTATTAACTTATTTATCTAGAACACCAATTACGAGGACTCAAATTTAATCATAATCTTATATATGTATTTTTACGTTTTATGATAATTTTATTAGATTTAAATCCAATTGCTTTGTATGTATCCCCATAGGCCTGTGTTGTGTGGAGGAAGTCACATCACCGTGAAATTGCAAACGTATTGGATATACCCAAAATGCCCTTATATTTCATTCGTTCGTTCCCCCATTGACCACTCACCCAACTCCTTCTATTCTCCATCCTTAGGGTTTTCTATGCTTCTTCTTCCATTTTCTCTATTTCACACTTCCCAAAATTCATCTCCACTTTTTGAATAAGTCTTGCTCCCTCCAAAGCTTCGCTTTTTTTTTTTTCTCAACAACCTTTTCCGGGTCTTTTCCTTTCCGTTAACCCATTTTCCCTTTATTCTGAGCTCCCACTTTCGTAATTTCCAGTTTCGATCTGATACCGTGCTGAATTTTCGGAAGCTGGTCCTCCAACCGTTCAAATTTCTGGCGAAGCTCCGAAAAGGGTATGTTTTCTCCCTCTTACTTCGGCTTTAGGGTTAACTTTGCTGCTGCTGGTGGTGGTATTGGTTTTTAATTGGAATAGAAGGAATTGGGAATTTTGGGTGTCGATTGCGAGTTTAAGATTTGCTTGACTTCAGGATGCTTAGATTACAGCTCAAGCTTGGTTTTGTTCATGTAGTGTATTAGAATTGTTGAAATTCACCGGGTTCTTTAGGTTTGGATTTTGAAGTTGTGGGTGTCGTTGGAAGCTTATGAGCGTTGGTTTGGTTTGCTTGAAGCGAAGAACAAGTGGTGATTTCTGAGTGTAGTAAGGTTTGATTTGGAAATGGATAACTCCAAAAACAGGCATAATGATAGTTTGGGTGTTAACAAGATGGGAAAAAATATAAGGAAGAGCCCTTTACATCAGCCCAATTTTGCTAATAATGCTGCTAGACAACAGCCTCAGCCTCAGGTTTACAACATTAGCAAGAATGAATTTCGGGATATTGTTCAGCAGCTTACTGGATCACCCTCCCAGGATCATCCACCTAGACCACCACACAATCCACCGAAGCCGCAGAGCATGCGACTGCAGAAAATTAGACCTCCCCCGTTAACGCCAATCAATCGGCCTCGCATGCCCCCGCCGATTCCAGTGCCTGCTGCTGCCCCTCATTCAGTTCCTCACAATAATGCCATACCAAGACCTGCTCAGTTTGGCCAACCGTTGCCTACTCCTGGGGATATATGGTCTAATACGACCGAGTCACCTATATCTGCTTACATGCGTTACCTTCAGAATTCAATAATGGATCCAAGTTCAAGGGGTAACCAAGTTCAGCCTCAACTATATCCCTACCCTCAACCTCAAGTACCTGGCAATGTCCATCCGCATCCCCCTCCCTCGTCTGCTTTGTTTCCTAATCCTCCCATGCCCATGTTCCCTTCCCCAAGATTTAATGGTCCCATTCCTCCTATGAATGCTACTAACTCTTCAGTACCTACTCTTCCTTCACCACAAGCAAATGGCCCTCCTCCCCCTTTACTTTCTCCAACCTCTCAATTCCTCCTGCCTTCTCCAACTGGTTACATGAATCTGCTATCCCCTCGATCACCTTATCCTCTTCTGTCACCTGGCATTCAGTTCCCATCTCCGCTTACACCAAATTTTCCGTTCTCATCCATGGGGCAGTCAGGGATTTTAGGTCCTGGCCCACAACCGCCTCCTTCTCCTGGCCTTGTGTTTCCGTTATCTCCTTCAGGCTTTTTTCCCATATCAAGTCCCAGGTGGAGAGACCACTAGTCTTCTGAATTCTTGTTTGCTTCTTTCTAACTGAAGAGGTCCTAGGCTTGTTCTTTGGCATGTGATGTACAATCAAGTTGTAAGAGCTCTTTTTGGTTATCTGTAGTGTTCATTTCTCATTTCTTTGTTTGTCTTTTGTTGACAACCGTAATGGTTGCAATCCTTTTTACTTTGACAAGTTTTACATTAGACAATATATTGAAGATCAGACAACTCAATTGGACAGTTGGACAGGAGCTGTAAGATGGAAGACTGATCTGTAGCTCAAAAGGAAGTAGGATTATAGACAATATTTGTTGTGTATGTCATCTTCTTTTGTAATATAGTGGTTTACATCTCAAATTTTTTATCTTTTCCTATGTAAGGTATTTTGAAATACTTCTTATGGTTATTACCATGTGATTTGCTACAAATATATTTTACTTCTGCAGCATATTTTATTGTTCTTATTTAAAGTAGTTCCTTATTTGATTTAATGGCATACTGGTGGAGATCTTTAGCTGCCTCTTTTGGGGGACAAAGGAGCCACACTAAAGGTCCAAGAAAAATTATACGCTGATTTTGTGTAGATTGATTCCATCTTTCTTTGGGCTTGTTTTCAGGTAAAATGATTTTCCTTGGGGTTACTGTTTATGTTTTACCCATTTGTTATTAAGTATAAAGGAGTACATTTTTAATTTTGAGTTCTGCTTTTAAAGGGAGTATGTAGGGAGAGAATAATATGGCTGACTACTTGACTGAATCATTTATGTTGATTTTGTTGTTTCTTCTTTTGTTAAGCATTTGGAAATCATTTGATGTTACTTAACCACTAGGCATATTATCATCTGTTCTTGACCATCCCTTGGTGACCCTGCTTATGTTCTGATTCTTTTGCTTATTAAATTAACTTTTATTTACCTCAGAATATGCTGCTCCCCTGCAAACTCATGGGGGGCATGTGCATAATATCCAGAACATGAGCCTGAAGATAGATTACTCAGTTTCCGTGTCATGTCATGCATTGAGAAGAAGCATTAGTTAGTTTTGTGGCCTCACCGGTTTTTAACTGTTAACGTCTTTCTTTTCTATCTGACTATAGGAGTGGGTTGTTTAATGTGTTCTTTTCACGATCATGCATTCCTTCTAGGTCTGACTTTGAATATTTCTTCTGCATCTTCCATTTCATGTTTCCTTATCTTTGGCGGAGCGGGGTGTTGATTCAAATGGAGATTGTATTTTATTTTAGTTCAATAAAACTACTGCACATCTATGATTCTCACTTAAAATTATAATAGTGAGAGAGACTGATCTTGATCTATGAGAGGTCCAATAAAAATAACTTTTTCAATATTTTTTTTTCCAATATGCCTCTTTGCAATTATTTTTCTTTCTTACCGTTTCTTGATGGTTAATAGTGAGTAATCTTCATTGCAGAGATAAAACCCTGATAGAACCCCTGTTTACTTGATTTTGCTAACATCCATCCATCAAATTGGTTACCATCAGTTTTAAAAGATAACTTTAGGTTTTTTTATTTTATTAAATCATTACTTAATTAATTTATTTCCTGACCCGGGGCCTAGGAGACAGTGATGCACATGATCTAGAGAGCTTAATGGTCATGAAATTTAAGTTGAATAAATTTGCCAACCTTCTGGATGTTACTCGTGTGATTTAGTAAAATCCTTGGTTTGGTCTGCTTTAATGTTCTGCAATTTTAATTTCGGTTTTGATGACCATTAAGAAGTCAAGGAATAAACGTATTAGGGTCAGCCTAGCGATGAAGAATTTAAGTAGTTGCATAGGGTCTAAACTCAGACTTCATTATTGCCATTGTAAAAATAATTCAACGAGTTGATTGAAAGTTTATAAAAAATATGGAAATTTGTATGTAACTTTAAATGTTGTATATTTTAGTAGTTTTTTTTTTTTTTTAATTCGTTTACTAATGTCCTATAAAATACCTTTAGGGAAAATACTTCAATATTAGTCTGGCTTTTATAATTTGCTTTTATTGACTGATTCAAAACGTTAAGTTAGATTCTTTCATCGGTGTGCTTTGTAAAGTTTGTTTCAGCATCTCAATGTGCCAACTTTACTTTATATGCACGAGGGTTTTAATTCCTCCAAAATAGAGGGTTTGTTTCCTCTGAAATAAGAAGGTATATAATGAAAAACTAGGGTGCATGATGTCTATATGTTAAAACAGGCTGATATTTTAGTAATCCAAATCAAGTTTATGTCTGGGTTTTTCTGGAGGAGTTCAATGCCCGATGATAGCAAGAGACTGATGGCATTTTTGGATTTTCAGTGGAAAAGTTTTTCTTGTTCCTTTTGCTTAAAATATGATTTTGATTTTCCTAACAGATATGCAAATACTCTATAATTGAGTTGTGAGTGATATAGTAGAAGGTGCTTTTTATTTTACTGCAGCTGTGGAGATAGATAGTTCTCTCGTGAAGCAGTTGGAACCATGTCAATGGACAAAATCGTTGGCCCTCATCTTGGCACTGGTTCTGTCAAAGGAATCTGATATGCGTTTAATTATAAATATTGATATTAAATACTTTTCTAGTCTCTATAATATATTGTTTTTTTTTCTTTATAATTTTTTTATGTTATCCTCAGTTTATTTTTTTTTCCTTTAGGAATAATTCGTTAAACATGAGGAAATTTTTTGTGTCAAACATCAGTTAGCATATTACACGTCATTTAACACCCACCTTAGCCCTATATCATAGTCTCAGTTAATTAATCTGGGAGAGCTGTTTGTAAATTGAAGAAGCAAGTATCTTCCCAAATTTACAAGCATCTGTTTTTTAATATTTCATTTGTCAACCACGTCACCAATATGAAAATATTGAAGATCAATATGATTTTTTTTGTTTTAATTCTTATCAATATACTCCAAATATATAATTTTTTGCCCTTCTACCTTCCTGTCACTGTGAGCATCCTTTTCTGACATTTATACACTACAATATTATATAGAAAAAATGGGGATATCATCATGAAGCCATCACCACTTTAAATTAATCATCATGATGAAATCAACTCCCACACAATTTAATTACTTCATTTATGTTCTATTAATGACTTCTTATCTCCCATCACATTTAATCCATTCTGCTTTATTTCGATTGAAGATTAGAGATAAAAAAAAAAAGAGAGTAAAGAGATGAAAAGTGAAAGAATGAAAAAAAATTATTTGGACTCAGTGATATGAGTGAAAATAAGAACAAATTAAATATTTTTATTTTTATTTACTTTTAATAATATTATTTTAAATATTTATTTTATTATAATAAATTATGTTTTCTGTCCAATCTTTTTTTCTTTGTGAAAAGATTTACATTCATATTTTTTATTAATTTTGTGTTTTTCAAATAATTATGTGCCTCTTCTTTTTTGTTTCTTTACTTTTTTTGTTTTTTTTTATCACTGGAAGCAAATGAATCTTTCAACCTTTTTTTCATTTATTTTTTCCATTTTTTAAATAAATAAAAATTAAAATAAATTAATATTATCAGTTAATAATATTGATTCATTTTATTAACTTATTTTTCGTTTATATATATTTTACTGTTTTGGTATTTTAAAAAAAAAATCAGTTTTCATTATCTAAATAAACTATCATAATGAATAGTCATAATGAAAGATGGAATTTGTTATCATATAATTCTTATAATTAATAAGAATTTATTACCTTTATAACAATTTTTTATATATTTTATTAAGAGTTTACTATTTATGTTTTTTTTTTGTAATAACAGTTATATTAGTTTTTTAACTATATTTGTTATTTTTTATTATCATACAAAAATATAAAGACGTAAGCGTGAGAAGACCCTTTTTTTCATTAATATAAATTAATAAAAAGTATAATGTTATATATAAGTACATATAGATACATATATATATATAAATTTATATTTTATTTATGTTTATATTTTTTTATCCCCAAATATTCTTTGTAAATTTAATTTAACTTAAATTTTAAATCTTAATACATAATATTGAATTGAACATATTTCTCCATTTCATATAAGTAAAATTTAAATTATTATAATTTTTAATAAAATTAATTTAAAATAAAATTCTAAATTTTAAGATTCATATTAGAAAAAGTGATGCGTATCGAGTTTTAACAGTTTATTTAATACTTTTTTTTATTAATTTTAACTCCATATTTATTTAAGTTATTTATATTCATTTAATGTAATAAAATATTATTTTATTTTATTTATATTCAAAATATTTGTATAATGACCCAAAAATTTACTAATCAATAAAACATCTACATTAGTAGTTACTAGTTGGTTTTAAATGTTTGTTGAGATAAATAATCTCATATGAATTATATATATATATATATATATATATATATTAAAAACTGTACTTGTATAAATGGATAAGATTTAGATAATACTTACAATTGGTTGTAACAATTGTCTTTGATATCTCAGTCGCTTTTATTTCTCCTTCTTTATCGTATTCGCTTTCTAAGACTCGGGAGTAAACCTGTAAAAGGTTATCCGACGATAAAGTAAATACTTTGTATAATAGTTAATTATATATTGACAAAAACATACCTTATTTGTGTTTAACTCTTCTTAAAAGTTACTCTATAACCTAGACTGATTACCAAATTTTAACTCTTTTGTGCATCTCTTCTTCATTCTCCACTTCTTCGAGATAGAGGAATTTATTAGAAAAAAAGTAGTATTAGTAATTTAGTTTAATATTGTGTTTGAAATAAGGAGAGAATTGAGAATGAGGTGGTAAGAGAAAAGAAAAAAAAGTTGTGAAAATAATATTGTTTAGATAATTACATTTTTTTAAAGTAGTTTTTATTTATATGTTAAAATGTAAACAAAATTAATTAATATATGTACAAAATAATTAAATTTTTATTGGAGGAACGAAAACCTCTTTACTATTGCAACTTTTGGGTTAGGGTTTTCAATATTTTTTAATCTTCGGTATAAACAAAATTAAATATAAAAATTATGTTTTTCAAACATTATTTTACTTTAGAGTTGTGCTTCTAAAATAATTATTTTCAAATTGTAACCATCTCAATAAATTTAAAATCAAAACTAAGTTAGTGTTAACAAAAAATCATCAATGATCTTTCATTCACATGAAAAGAATAAACTCAACTTATACAAACCACCTTATATACTTAACTTACACAAACCAAACACACACAAACTATCACCATAGTGTTTTTAATTCATTTGATTACAATAAGTAAAATAAATCGTCCACTACTTTGGATAACCAGAATTAATATGTCTCAACCAAATAATTTAACTCCATCTATCGATTAAACAAAATGAATGATCAATTAGGTTGTCATCTTGATCATGTGTGGTATTAATTGTTCATGACAAGATCCTAATTAAAAGTCTGGTTCAGAAATCAAATCACTTAGTAAATTATAATCATGTGTGAACAAAAAAAAATTAGATCTAAATAAAACTTCCAATAATAGAGTCATAAGGAGATAATATAAAAATAATAATTTAAAAACAAGTAAAATGAGATTCAACAAGATTTTTTACTCATTACTATCTCAATATATCCAAGTGTGCTTAGATTTTTTTTTTTTTTATTTGGTTGAGGATCAGGAAAACAAAAAAAACTGAAAGAAATATAAAAAAATAAAATAAAAATACATTAGTATTGTATAGTATTGTAGTTGGGCTCACTCAAGTTTTGTGAAAACATAAATTAAAACAAACACAGACTTAGGCTGTCTGTGTCAATTCTTTATTAAATAAAAATAAATTAAAAATAGTAATATAAATTTATATTTTCTCTTTTTTATCTTCGTTTCTACTTTCTTTTCCTCTTTATTTCTTTATTTATTATCAAACCATTATTTAAAATCAAAATAATTAGTGGTTAAAAAATAGTAACGAATTTAAAAATTAATTTAATTTTTTTATTAATAATATTTAAATATCAATAATTTTTAATTTATAAAATAATATTTAACTTAATATAATAATTAATATTTTTTATTTTTAAAATTATTTATTATTTAATATTTTTTAAAGTGAATTATAGTCAAATTTATTAAAATTCTTAAAAATTTACATTATAATAATAGGACCCGTTCATTACAAATGAGCTAAATAAATGATTAAATTAATTATAAGATTGGATATGCTGTTAAATTAAAGGACAAGGTAAATTTAAGTTAGTAAGAAATAAAAATTATAATACATATGTACGTATAAAATATATATATATATATATATATATATATATATATATATTTTCTAAAATGGGTTAGCTCATAAATTTTCGGATTGGATCGGATGCAAAATCACCCAATTTAACCTATTCTATAATTCTTTTAACTTTACTTAACCTATTTTCTGAACTTTTCGAACGGATCCTTAGATTGAATATAGTTTAACAATTATATATAAATAAATAAAGGAGATTCAATATTTGTGGTCCAAAAAAGAAAGCAGGCTATTTAGAATGAAACATGCAATTCCTATTTGAGATGATTCTTAACATTAAAAAGTTGAATAAAAACAAAAATATATTTCACTAGTTTAAAATTAATTAAATAATTTTGTTATTGAATTGAGTTGAATTTGATAAGAATTAAATTGATTTGGATGAAGTGGTGGTAGGTTATGAATAACAACAAGAACAATAAAAATGACAGAAATGGATGGCACAGAGTTGTTGCGTAATGCTCCATTCGTAAACAAACTCTCTTCCTCATAAGTCCTAACTCCCAACATAAGGGTCCCAACAAAATTATTTGTTCAGATTCATAAAACCTCATTTAACATCAACTTACCTCTTACATTTCTAACAAATTTTTTTTCGAACACTGTGTATAATAATATTATGTATGCTCATATCTTTCTTCTATTTTTACAACAGGGTTTTAAACAGAGGATGAATAAAAGGTTTTCAACAATATTTTTTTTTTACTTTGACAACAGTAGATTAAAAGAATCATTATAGCTGTGATTTATCAATACAAATTTAAAATTGTTTCATTTAAATAAAAAGTTATTTAACTCTGGTATAGAGTTGTAATAATATATCATTATTTTGAGAGAATGGTAAGAGAATATGTAGAAAGAGCAAAGAAATATGATTGAAGTATTTTGATCTGATTGGGGGCTTTAGTTGTGTGGGTGAGAGAATAGGCAATAATGAAGTAGGAAAATGGGTTGGATTTAGAGGAAAAATAGTGTAAAGTTAGTGTTTGTAGCTTCTATTCCTCCTTGTCGCTCTCTATCTCCAACTTTTTACCTTTCTTTTAGTATCAACTTGCCAACTTGTATCCACCCCAACACCCCAATTGGATCATCTCAAAACCCTCCATGTCGCTTTCTTTCCCCTTTCTTATCGTGGGGCTTAGTGCTCTTCACGTGCTATGTTTACTCAAACCATATGTGCTAAAAGGATCAAATATTCTTTAAACATCTTTTTCAACTTCAAATCCACAATAATTCATAATCATTTCTTTTTCTTCCTTTCGATTCCATCAATACCCAATGCATTAGAACTAATATCATGGATTGATATTGTGTGAAAAGAACGTCTATCAACATTCATATATAAAAACATCAATATTCTATCAGCATATATAAAAAATTCTTAATAATTAACAATAATTAACCTTAAGACAACATTTATTAGATCTCCAATACATCCCTCATGTCAAGAGTGATAGCTCGTGTGTGAGATAACATATTATGGGTGATCCGATAACGGTCTGATAGTAGGTGGTCTGATAAGCCCAACAAACACTTTCTATGATAGACTTGAAATGATGATATCATATTACAAAATGGACTTTAAGCCTAACTCAATTTTATAAAACCGGCTCATGAGATGTCATGAGATGAGGTTTACACCTACTTACACATAATGAAATATCATAATCTCTAGTCTAATTAGATACATAATTTTAAAAAAAAATATATATCAGAAAATAAATAAAAAAACAAATTTACACCAGTAATAAAAAGTTCACATATTTTTCTTATACTAAATATTCTAATTGAGAATTTAAAGGTAGATGGCAATAAGGTGAATTGGATAATTTGGATATACCTGCCCAAAGGGGTGGTCTGGTCTGGTCTCACACGTCCGACAATACATTCTGCATAACTTTCCCAGGAAAATAACTGTTCAACTCCTCATCTTCTACTATTTCAAAAGTTGCTTTTCAGCTCCACTAGCCCCACAACACAACACAATCTTATTTTTCTCTTCCAACCCCTTTTCATTTATTTTATAACAAAACTAAATTACAAACTTACACTCAAAAACCATGTTAGACTGTTATTTATTTTCAAAATATTATACACAATAAATTTTTTAATTTTTATGGTAATTACGTTAAAAAGTATACAAATATTAAATTTTTATTTGATTTATTCACCCACATATAGGGTACTGTTGTTTCAGTGTCATCATTCTGAAAACCGCCACAAGTAAAGAGGGAAAACAAGATGGGCCCCACTTGCTTCATCTTCATACCGATACTTTTTAATATATTATTATTTATTGAAATTTACTTGAATTAGATAGAAAATATGTTAATTTCATGTTTTTTTTTCTAAAGTTTAGAGAGACAAAATAGTTTCACTAATTATTACCCAATTGAACTGATATGATGGAGGCATGTGGAATGCCACGAGAACAACCGTGCAAGCAATGGAAAATGAGTATTGTCGATACTTTTTTTTACTATTGAACTGTGTTCTCCGCTTATTCAATAATTAAAAAATAATTTTTAACGACCACAAAATGTGATTTGATGATAAATAATATTATTAAGAAAACACATTGATGGTGATTTTTGGTGGAGCAATAAAGCATGTTTTGCGACAAATAATTGACTAAGAACTAAATTGGAAGCAAAAGAAGTTTGATTGAACTTGTGCACTTCAAGGCAAGTTGTTCATACACATACACTCTACATTCATAAAATGAAGTAAATCAATTGAAGACTGATAGAGTCAAATTTGTTGAACTCTTCTTTTCAACATAAATTCCCCAAAACGATGGAATAACATGGAATCTACATAGTTTATTCCTTTTTTGAGCTTTTCTCACATAGTATTATATTTTCAAACATTCATCATTTCTTTTTCTTACATCCAAATTACAATTCTGTAAACTATTATTTTATTATAATATTCTTTTATAAAAAGTAGTTGTTAAATGAATGCAGGTGAACTAAGAAATGTTAAAAAAATAATGATATATTAATAACTAATTAATTTTTCTATACTTACTTTACAACAAACAATATTATTATTTTAATATTTTTTCATATAATTTAATTACAAATTTATTTTTATTATATATATTTTTTTCTAAAACCATCACATAAATTTTTTTATACAACTTTAGAGATTGTCAAAGCATAACTTTTTCATTTTCTTTTCCATTTAACTACCACAATCTATTCAATCAAATTTACATATGCTACTTTTTATATACATAATATTTAAATATACGACCTATTACACGAACTTATAAACATAGTATCCTACTATGTTGTCTTCATCTTTTTTACTAAAATAGTACAACTTTATCTTAAATTTACTTAAATGTGGTAAACTATATTATATTTGTGTTGACCTCTTTTTGTTTTGAGCCTTATGATGTTTTTGATCTTTTCGATTTCTTTATCTAGTGTTTTTTTTTTTTTTTCATGTACTCTAGAACATTTAGTAATAACACATAAGTTTCCATCTTCGTTTTTTTGTCTTTATTCTCTTTCTTCCTTGAACATTTGAGCTTTTAGGTTTTAGCTCTTGATCTTGTTTTGCAGGGAGTTTCTCCTAATTTTTAGTTTCATCGTGGATCTCCCAATTTTATCTCCTTCATTTTTGTATTATGGTATCAAAGATCTTCTTTTAAAGAGATATATTGCATACTTTGATATTTTCTTCGTATTTACTGTTCTTTCTTGTTTCTAATTCTTATTTGTGGTGTATTTTCCCCTGTCTTTCAAATATGGCGAAGAAACAATCAATTTAGAGTTTTCGTTATCTTCACCCTGACGAGAATCTAGCCACACCTATTTGTTTTGCTAGTTTTTTATTCTTCGAACTATCACTCCTAGCATATTGGTTGTAGCAGTGTTAAATGCGAAAAATAAGATTGCGTTCATTATTGGTACAACTCATCGACCAACGAAAATTGATCATACTTTTTCTGCATGGAATCGTTGCAACAATATGGTCGTCTCATGTTTAGTTCATTCTATTTCTATTCCTATAAGACAAGGTATCATATGGATGGATATGGCTATATATATTTGGAATGACCTAAAAACAAGATACTCTCAATGGGAACTTTCGCATATTTTTTATTTACAAATGAAAAATACCTATTTGAATCAAGTTGACTTGTCTGTCACTGAGTATTTACAAAACTAAGAATAATTTCGGTTGAACTTGAAATTTTAAACCTGACCCTGTGTGTACTTGTCAAGTAAAATGCTCTTATTGTGTTTCTTTTATTATCTATCAAAGAAAACAAGAGGATCAAGTCATATCGTTCCTTCACGACTTGAATGACTAGTATCACAATATTAGGTCTTATGTGCTTTTCATGAAGCCTATACCTCCTATAACAATTTATTTGTAACTCAACAAGAACGTCAACCAGCCCAGTAATGTTAATAGTGTCAATCTAATGTAAACCGTATTGTATATTTTAATTATAAAGTTTACTTAATGTTTATATAAACTAATTATAAATATATAAATTAAAGTTGTTGATGTAATTAATTAAAAATTTATGATTAAAGTTTTTAAATTATGATAGTATTCTTTTCAAAGTAGCACATACATTGACACAGACACTAATACGACACGGACACGGACATGAAGATACGTATACCCTCTAAAATGTTGGATACGGGAACACGAATTTATATATTATATAATTATGAATTATATAAATTTACAATAAAGATTTATATGCACTAAATATGTTTCAATTTTTTTAGCAGAAAGATGTTTTTCATGACTGGTTCAAAATGATTTGTTCCTTATTTTCATAATCATAATAAAAATTTATACAATAAGTTTGAATTTTTGGAAAATTAATGTATTTCTCATTTTTAAAATTGTGTAGACCCATGCTAAAATTGTTAGGAGTCCAATAAATGTTTTTTTTGAATTAGACACTTCACTGATATGTGTCGTACGAGTGTCAGTGTCCGATACATGTGTCCGACACAGACACACCATTTAAGAGGAGTGTCCAGCTTCATAGATTCTTTTAAAAAGTAATGTTTAGGTATTTAATTAATTTTAAAAGTTAGTTTTTTTAGATGATACGTTTTAAATAACTTTTTAATTTAAGTATAGGTTGATGATGCTATTGAGGTGAGTTTTCTTTATTAACTTAAAAGAGTATATGAAAATTGAAATAAATTATAGTAAATATTTTAAAATTATGTAAAAAAATTATTGAATACACTAAAGCAAGAATTTTAAAGAAATGGTAGAATCATGTCATCATGTATGAAAGTTTGTCTATGTCACTCGTCTAAGTTTCTCTTTTCTTAGAAAAAAAAGCAAAGTTCTCATTCAACTCTAATTGAAAAATATGATGACTTAAAAGAAAAGATTGAAGTTATCATTATCTTCTATGTAAAAATAAATAAAAAAATATGTAGTCATCAAATTAGATGATAACTTCTTTATATCATTTTAGTGAAAAAAACATTTTTTTTCATGCATGATGGAGAGTGAAAACCGTTTTACACGTAGTAAAGAATCAATGTTATATCAATAAATGACTACAATATATATATTATTAAAGACAAGTTGTGAATTCTTTTTGTTATACTAAGAGTCAGAGTTAGTCAAACTTTCGGTCCTCACTGATCAACAACTAAGCCAATTCATTGTGCTAGTATCCAACCTCTCTGCGAAGATCGAAAGATCGCGTGTCTGGTTACACAAATGATTTATCGACCTCTCGGTCAAAAGAGAATCCACGTCACACTCCGGGTTAAATGCTGATAAAAAAAAAACACTTCGAGTTAAATGCACTAATCCCAATTAGGAGCAACAAAGTATGATTATACACTTATTGGGCCTATCTTAATCGTTATAACAGGACAAGACTCAGTAGAATAATATAAATAAGAGAGGACCCCTATAGTGAAATGTAATGTGATTTTGAATTCTGAAGTAGACCATTCAAGTAGAAATCAGTTGACTTGAGCGTCGAAGTGTCTTTACAAGTATATCTCTCAAACATTTAGAAGAGCAACCGAAATCAAAAGAAGATAAAAGGAATTTGATAGGGGATATTCGGTCTCAAATAATTTATAAGAACACTTTTAATTAGGTATAAAAAGCTCGACTAATCTAAAGCAAATAAACAAAGTGATACTATTCGTGGTGTATAAAGTGAAACGAATTCATCAACAAGAACAACCTTTCTCCATTCATGGTTTCAATTGCTTTTGGACAGTGCTCCCACAAAACTTAAATAATTTCATTCACATATTTATAATGCCAGAAACAATTTCTTTTAATCATACTACTTGTTATTCGAAGAAAAATACAAAAATTGAGGTCGTTTGACGTTTTTTTTGGAATTATGTTTGTATATTGGTATAGTCCACAAATTAAGTGAGGCTAAGAGTTTCATTACAAGGAAACAAAAGAAAGCAATGCAAGTTGTTAGAGGCAAAAATCTGATCCATACGATTGTCCATGTCAGTATACGTATGTATGTTGCCTAACAAATCCATTCTAAAAGGTTCCAATCTGGAAAATCAGTAACCTAACATGGAGACGTTGACAGTATCAGTATCCTCAACAGTGACAACCTAAAAGTTCCTCAACAATACTCGTATATATGTGTGTATATATTATTATTATTATTGTATTAACAATAAATATGATCATGAAAAGTAAAACCCTACATTGCCAGCTTATATAGGTACTGGAAAACCATGCACATCCAAGTAGATTTGGATAAACACAAAGGGGCACCACATTAATACATACCTCTGCTAGCAACACAATGAACGAGGCATCAATATCATGATAACAGCGACCAGAACTTGCAGGCAAAGCATGCATGGGGCCCTAGCATTGTGAACGAACGGTTCATAAAAATGCAACTAACTAGAAGATTTGGATTATTAAAAATGGCCTTATTGAGTACCAAGAGCCACCTTTTTATATTTAACCCAAGCTGCAAATGGAAGAAGCAAAACTACACTACAAAAACTTGGCAGAAAACGGGTCCTTCTCAATTTCCTACCTTTCTTACAAATTCCCCTTTTCCACACTGCAATTCAGAGAAAGATGCTCCACACTAGCTACCATCTGACACAATTATTTATTCCCAAATTTTCTCACTACCCACCACCTACTACACTATGTGAGAAACAAGAAGACTATGAATCAAGTAGGTGGCTTCACATTCTGATTATACCCTCCCTATGGGTTGCAGCATATCTGACCCATTTTAACCATTCCAAAAATATATCGGATAACTTAACTTCAGAATTTGTTAGGTTCAAATATGTTTTATTTTGACAGTGAGTGAGTGTTGGCCGTTGGGTGAACCCTACAGACATTATTTCTGGTCCTGTCTAATTTCTTATTAAAGTCAAATGTTTTTTTGGCCTCAGTGTTATTTTTCTTTTATATTATGAAGTTAATACGTGTTTCACCCACTTGTTTTCTATGAAAGCGTGTGTATTTGTTGATAGAAAGCTTACCTTAAGTATCACTTTAAGTTGTTGACATGGCAATATTATTCACATTGTAATAGAAAATCTGTATTTGTAAAATTTTGTATAGAAATATATAAAATAAGATACTTTATGTAATTAAGAGATAGAAAGAAAAGTATTGTATAATGTGTTAAAGTTCAATTACATAAAGTCTTATATTGGAAATGTAATTTTAGTTTTGTGATGTGAGTTCACCTAATATTCTTATCAAATTGAAGAATATAACTCCTCAATGCAATTTACATTATTCTTAAAGAGTATACCAACTTACATCTTTTAAAGTTCATCAGAATTAGGCCAACATCATGTTATAATAAACTTAGTTGTTGGTATGCTTTTAGTAATATTCTTAAAAAATATACACATTTTTATTATTAATTAAAATTGATTAAGGAATAACATTAATTTTTTGCTTTCATAAGCTTTATTACATTTTAACCAACATTAATGTGTTGAAATTAATATATTTAAAAAAGCATACAGTTGGTATTTTTAGCTATATAATCCCTTGATGAATAAGTTTCGTGACAGTTAGTATAGCATAAACATCCAAGAAAACTTTTAGTGTCTTGGGATATTTCATGACAATCAACTTAAAATAAAATTGAAGATGATTCGTAGTAAAGAAGAAGATAATAGTAATAATAATAAGAAGAAGAAAGCAATAAATTAATTTCATATAATTTTATTTCCTACTTTCAAAATAGTAACAAAATTGGTTCCACGAGCCACCTTTTCCTTATTGAGAAGTATAATGCGCATGGCAAACAAATGGCATAAAAACAATATTTTACATAAAATTATTTAAACAAATAAATATCATAGTTTTTGTTGTGAGTTTTTTTCCACATAATTTATGCACAACGTTGCCCATACTTAGAATAGTCCCATAGAGAATATACTAATTTCTAAAGGATATCTGTCTATAAATTAAGAGATAAGTAACATTAGCAAACTGAATTACAAGTTGCTGCATGCTACACCTACCAAAGATTCAATTTAAACAATTGAAATAAAAAATGTTGAATTAAAAATATGAACACAAATTGCGGAAATATAAAAAGGAAGGAACTAAAATTGCATTTAAAGCTGGTCTTTGTTGAACCAAGTTGATAAGTGAGTTTTAATTTATTTATTCCCACCGATCAAACCAGTTGTACTGTTATGGTGTTGAATGTAAAAGAGAAAAAGAATTGATTCGGGCATTGGTGAGAGCTTGATTGTGGGAGGGAAAGAGACTCTTATGATCATGCTCTCCGCTACTTCATATTCCCATTTCTGTTTCTCAACCCCTAATTTGACTTTCTACATTAAAAACACACTATAGGCACATGCAAATAAAAGAGTTTTGATAATTGAAAAATATGACATGGTGTTGGTATAAGTGCATTTCAACAACCTTCCCAACAAAATTTGACAGTAAACTTATTTGATTCGTGCAATAATAGCATAAGCATGTTCAATCCACAGAAGAAAGCATCTTCTTTAAGTAGGCTTGCACTCATGGGAGAAAAAAGAGAAGATATGTACACGGAATCAAATCCAGAGGAAAAGTAAATGATGATATTCACAGAACGGTTGAAAGACACCATGAAGAACAAACATCACAAGTCAACATTTCCTGTACACCTGCATTCACCAAAATGCCCTCACCCATTGTAATAACAAAATTCAACGGACCACCAAAGAGGACATGCTAGCTACCGCCAAAGAAAATCATCAAAAACACAAAACCAGAGTCTCACCCGAAAAAAATTAAGGAAAACTAAATGAATTTCCAAAGAGAAAAATAAAGAAAAGAAAAGAGAGAAAAACTTGTTTTTCTCATTTTATGAATTGGTGAGCGAGGGAGCGATTGTTTCAAATTCCAATCCCTTCTTTTGTTTAATTTTTTTTTGTTTTTATTGAGATTTGCGCAGTGGTGGTTTCGTTTGGTTTGCTTCACCGTGAGTGTGGCTTATAGTCACCGTCGCGGTTTGTTCCTTCGGTGACGGTGGCGAGCTTCTGAAGGTTCAGCTTGACGACGGTGTCGGCGAAGAGACGCGTGTCTTCTTCAGTGTTGCCGTCGGGGACGTCGACGATGTAGGATTCGAGGACGACGGTGTAGATCTTAGCGTCTGCGTCGGAGTCGAAGGCGTGGACGGTAGTGACGGAGCGGTAGTTGCGGAGGCGGTGTTCGCCGCCGATGATGCTGAAACCGGTAACGCGGCGGTCGTCGTCTAGGTAGTCGAGCCGCTCTGTACTAGTAGCGGCGGGGAGGCCGGAGATGACATTGACATCGCGTGTGACGCCCACGGCCATGTGAAAGGGCTCTTTGACGGCGCAGCTCTTGATGAAGTGCTTGTAGGTCTGGGGCTTGTCGAAGCGGCGGACGACGGACCATACAACTTCGGGCGGAGCCTGGACGCGCTGCGCGAGGAGGGAGGAGCATTGGCCCGGGCCGACGAGGTAGATGTGGTGCTCCGTGATGGAGGGGACGAGGGAGCCGAACTCATGCGGGGTGAGGCCGAAAGGAGGGTTGAGGTGGTGGTTGGTCGGGATGCGGTGGTTGTCATCGGAGTCTGGCTCCGATGTGGTGGCGGAGCTCTCACCTTTCTCCATGGCGGGGAGAGAGAAAGAGAGAGAGCGTGAGAAGGAGAGAGTGTGTAAGTGACGCTGTTTGGCACTTGCGGAACGAGACTTTGAGGAACGGTTAGGGGTACTCTTGGGAATTCCCCTCTCAAACTCTGTTTTCTTTCTCTGCCACTTGATAATATATGCAACTCCACCAAAAAATCACTACTTACTTAAACTTCAAATTATACTTTTTTTTTTTTTTATTTCAAACCATACTTGCGAACAAAATACGGGGCTTAGGTTTAAGTGTCTTGCTAAACTAATGTTAAAAATAATTATCAAAATCAATTTTAAAAGATCTTAATAAAATATTCCTTTCGATTTCTTATTTAATTAAAACACTGATTAGCACTTGTCGGAGTTTAATTATAAACAATAAATAATAAAGTCAAACACAATTGATTCACTTGTCAAAAATTGAACTCGAATTAGAATTTTTTTTTACTAAGGTGAGAGTTTCATTACTGAATAATTTCAAAGTATTTTAATAACATGAGACTTTGTAGCTTTAGTGAACGCTTAACATTCAACCAATTAAATTTTTTTATTTTAATGAAGTCAAATAAAAGCTAAACAAATTTGAACATACGAATTATGAAAGACAGTTTTTTTATGTTTTTTTTACCTTTTATACATTTGAATATTTGCAAGTTTTTAATATCAAACTTATTTTATTTCGAGGAATTGTTAATTAGAAAGGATCAAACATATCATTCACCAAATATTAATCATGAATAAAGTTATTAAGTATTTTTTTAGAAACTGTAAAAGAAAAATAAAATTATACTTATATTATAGTAAAATAAATAAGTTTGAGTTATGTAAAAAATAAAATTAAGTTTGAACTTATCTTATTTACTAAAGAAAAATTCAATTAAATATTTAATAAATTTGAATAATTTATGAAAATAGATAAATTAGTTTATATTATTAATATGTGGATGTATATATAGTCATCGTTAAAGGTGGGGTATCTAGGTTTAAGCTTGTGTAGTGCCTCTATATTTTGTAGTTTATGTGTGTAGGGACTTTCAGTTCTTGATTTTTTTTGGATGGGACTTTTTTTTACCTAAAAAATTAAATTTAGTTTAATCGGCCCAGATCACAAACTATTTATACCCGCAACTTGAGTAAGTTATATAAAAATTAAAACATTTAATATATTTGAAATCTCTAATTTATGTACTATTTATGATGTAAACGAATTAAAAAAATATATTAAAAAGAGTGGAATAAACATTTGAATGTTTTGTGTTCTCCCATGCAATTATTGGGATTATTGGTTCTCCCTCTCTCATTATCTTCTTTCGTTTGTCATCTCTGGTCATTTTCATTTATGGCTATAACACTGTAAAATGTATATGTTATTATTGTCCACGTGAAGACAAAGTTAGAGTAAAAAGTTAGGAGTGAAGTTGAGGTGATGGAGGAATTAGAATTGGAGGTAAGAAAGGAGAAATGGAGTTGTGACACTAATGGTGGAGTTCCTTGAAAGGGAAGTAGAGGATCACTACTTGTTTCCAGTGAGGAACGACTCTTTGAATTTTATAACTCATGTTAAAATCTTCTACTTGCTACATCCACAATATCTATACGTCTAAATTGATCAATTCAATCTTTTTTTTTTGTTAAATAATATTGTATGCATTCTTGCTACGTCAAACTTATGAATTGTACATGATATTAAAACAATTTTTTAGGATGAAAATTACTTTAAATTAATCTTCAAGTAAACGAGTAAAAAAATATTTATTAAGTTACATGTCTATAGAAAAATATAGTATTATCAAAATAAATCTTGAAATATTTTTTTTTACTAAATTTGATAAAGTTATTTTTCCTTTCTTTCAAATGCAAATATTTTATTAGGTTGTTATATATAGTTAGTTTTGTTTATGTACAAAAAATGTTCTTATCTTCTTATCTTGTTAATTTTGGATTTTTTTTTGTAAATCTCTTCTCCATCTTATTTGAGATTGAATAGAGTATTTACAAAAGATTATTCAATAGTTAGAGTATTTAACGTTATTAAATGTATCTTATATTAAATGATATTAATATGTTTATAGAGATGACTGAGAACATTTTTTTATTTTAAATTTATATTATTATAACTTTTTAGGTTAATTTCATTTTTAGCTTACAACACAAATTACTTATAGTTGTAAATTAATTTTAATTATTATTGATGTGTTTGTCGTCTTATATTTTCAATATATACATAATCTCAATTATATTCATTACATTCTTACTTTCTCAATGGTCATTCTTCAGAATATACTACAATGTTGTTTTATATCATTAATAAGTTGATGATATTTTTGAAACCTATCAAACAAAAAAACATTCATTTGAAAATTCAAAATAATAATATTTACTTTTTTTATTTAAAATTTCAATATATGTTATTATATTATTGAAAAAAAACACTCATTTGATAATTCAAAATAATAATATTTACTTTATTTTTTAATTTAAAATTTTAATACACATTATTATATTATTAAAATTGATGTTGTAATGTGGTGTAATTTCTTTAAGAAGTGTAAAATTATTATTTTCCAACACTAAAATTAGACAAGCAATAAGTTTTATTTTTCTATAGGAAGATATTTATTTGACATTAAATTTGAATTTAATAAAAAGAATCAGGTATTGGTATTAGAGTTGGGCAACATTAACGAGTCATGTTATTTTTCCAATCCCTAGATTGATTCCTTGTGTTATTTTAGTATGGTTGAGGTTGGTTTGTTTTAGGTGTGCCAACCATATTTATATTTGTAGAAAAAATTCGCCACATTATTGTTTAAACCCAACTATTGCCCAATAATTAACGACACGATCCACAATAACTCATAGTCTATTTGGATGAAAGTTTTCATAAGGATATTTCTTTTTTCTAGAAATTTTATTTACCTTTTTTTTGGGATATGGAGCCAAAAGTTAGCTCATATTTTTATGAAACCATCCATACTCTGTACAAAAAATTAGTGGGTCTGATGATGTTTTCTCTATTTTGTTTTGTGTTTGTACGACTATAAAACTTAAATTACATTTTAAATTCAATAATATTAGAGAAAAAAATCTTACTATTATGTTCAACAAGAATAAACTGATCACAGATAATTATTTTGGAATTAAGTAAAAGTGTAAACTGTTTCATACCATTAATTTAAATGTCTATTTTCTATTAGTATATTTATATATTTTTTATCAGCAATAATATATTTATATATATATATATACATATATTAAAAAAGAATTCTAATAAAAAATAGCTTAGAATATACAATATATTGTGAGAAATCAATTACCAAAGTATTATTATTGTAAACTTGACGAACTTTGTTTTGAATGTGGTTTATATTACTTCTTTTAATTTCGTTTTTGTGGAGAATGGTGTTTATTTGTTTAAGCTATAATTTGCATACACGGAAATAGTTGAATTGCATCGACAAAGAATCATGTATAATAATATTTCTTATGATTTGATATTGAAAAAACATGACAAGGGTCAGAGAGAGAATGAACAAAATCTGAAATTGTTAATGGGCAATGAAATAGAATGTACGTGTTTATATATAATCAACAATTATTTATAATGTTTTAACAATAAACTATCTAATTAGAACAACTAATAATTTATATGCAGCTAATTAACAAGAGCTCGCTTCAGAACGATAATACTAACCAAGCTTACATACTATACCACTTACCTTTAATTAATATTAATTGACACAGTAAAAATACTTCTAATCTTTTATGAGATTTTAGGCAGGGATTAATTTTAATATAATATCTGTACAAAATAAATTACTCATGCATTGTTAGTTACTGAAAAATATTGTTTGGTGTAAAATATTTTTACACTATTACTCAATTACAAAATTATGTCCTTTAAATTTATTAATTTTAATAATAACTATGTTAAAAATACTTAGATGATAACATGGACCAGTGAAACTTGTTGAATAATATGACAATACATGTTTAAACATTCTACACATAAATTACTATACTATTAAATTTATTGACAAATAAATGCTTAATTTAATTTTTTTAAGTTTGATAATTAACTTGATATTAATAGTTAAAATATTTTATTTTCTATTTCTTACCCAAAACATATTTTTCAAATAAACATGATTATATAACTAATATCACATAATTTGTTCGAGTGGATGTTAAAGAATCTTAACTTTAAATTCTCCTGTTATTAAAAAACATTTTGACAAATATGAGAACTAACCATATATGTGTGTGTGTGTGAAGTACAAGAATTTGACAATGGATAACATTTCCCCCAATTAAAATCATGAACTAACTAAATTAAACTTGTAGTGTCGGTGAAATTATCTCACTACCAAAATAGTTAAAAACATGTGACAAAACATTAACTATAATATGTGTTATAATTAAAATTAACCATATATACTGATCTGATAATTCGTACATAGTTACCAAAGTTAGAGTAGATGAAGTCAACCACTACTATTTATAGTACCATATACTAGAATTAGTAACAAAATGATAGTATCTAAAGCACATGTAGATGATGAACAGAGTCAATTATAATAACAGTTTGCAGCTTGAAATAACATGAATATATGTACTTTAACATGTGGACAATATAAACTTAGAAGAATAGTTTTGTGTAGAATAAATTAAAGAAAAATAATGTAGTTGAAAATGAAGCAAAGAAGTAATTATTTTGATTTGTTTGTGTTTGCAATTACAGCTATATAGCATGAGGCATTTATAGGAAAAAGGGGATATTAAAGATGGTAGTATCCCACATTGTGATTATACAAATGCGTTCACATGGTTTGGGGTCAAAGGGAGCAATTAAGATTCCTTCACCACAACTTTAATCAAATATGTTACGTCAATTATCCCAACTCACTGCAACTTCCTGTGCTTCTAATTACACCTTACTAAACCTCTTTAAATTATATTATTCTTCAAACTTCTTCTGCAAATCTTGCAATTCAAATCACCTTAATTTTCTATTTATCTCTAATCCAGTTTTTTTTGTTCTGATAGAGGTAACAAGTGGATTGTAGAAAAATGGTTGATTAACCGTTTCATCAACTTTCAATTTATGATATTATATTTTAATTATTTTTAGAAAATCACTTTTAGAAATGTATAAACTCTTCACTTTAAACATACAATTACCATAATTTTTATGTGAATAGTTTGATGCTAAGATAATAGATAAATTTTGTCATTTTAAACTTTATTATGTATGTTTTCGACGTAAACTTACATAATATGGAAAAAAAATATATAAGAAAAATTATATTTCGAGCTCAAATTTTGCTAAGCAGTCATGGACGTATATCACGATTAATCTTTTAAATATAGCATCCTTATAATTATTTCACGACTTACTATTTTAATATCTACTTTGTTCACTTTTTTTCTTTTTTTTTAATTAATCTTTTCTCAAGTTAATTGAGATTTTTTCAATATATATATATATATATATATATATATATTATTTTATAAAAAAATAATAATTATAAAATATTTTAGGGAAGTTAACTTATTAAAAAAGTTGAAAGGTTATATATATTATATATTTTCAAAACATACCAAAGACAAAGCATGTTAACCATCCAAAAAGATTTCTATGTTTAATTGTAGTAGACTCTTTCAGTTCCAATATTTTAATAATCATTTTCCTAAAAAAAAATAAAAAAATAATATATATATAATCCTATTAAGTTCGGACACCTATTTTAAATGACGTATCTATGTCGATCACAGGTATCAGACAATAATACTTGTAGGACAAGTATCGATGAAGTGTCCAATTCAACAAATATTTGTTGAATTTTTAGTAATTCAAGCATGAGTCTAACACAATTTAAAAAAAAAAATATTAATTTTTAAAAAATTTAAAATTATTGTATAAATTTGTATTATAATTATAAAAATAAGAAACAAATCATTTTGAATCAGTTAAGAAAAATATCTTTTTAATAAAAAAAACTAAGATATATTTAATGTATATAAATCTTTATTGTCAATTGATATAATTTATAATTATATAATATATAGATTTGTGTCTTGTATCCTACATATTTTAAATATTATACGTGTATATCTTTGTCAGTGTTGTATTAGTGTATGTGCTACATAAGTACGATCTATAATATTATTATTTGTTTTTTCAAAAATATATGTTATTACTCAATTTTGTCCATTTTTTTATTATGTTGTCATATTTTAGAATTATTCAAATCTTGAATCAATCAATCACCCTATGAAGTTCTTATTCAGTGATTTTTATCTAATGCATATGCCTTCATCTCATTGAAATGGTGGCTACAAGATTTGATGAAAGAGAAATCTGCCAAGCTCGAGACATGGAAGAATAATTGGTGAGGAACTCAGCAAATAAAATAGCTAGGTATAACTGTATAGGAAATAATAATATTTTTATTTAGTGGAATACCTTGCTTAATATAGGGTCATAATTAATTGTATTTCGTCCCTAGGGATGTGTAAGGGATAAATGGCCCACAAGACCTAGCCAACATGCTTCGGCTTTCCATCCCCACACAGTGTTGCGTTATGTCAACACCAACTTGCAGAAGCTACCCACCTCTCCAACCATTTATGTGTTCACATCCATGGATCCACTCTTCTAATTCACTATAAATAATATCAATAATAACTACTATTCATACAATCATTTCTACATATACCTTCATCTTACCTCCAATAAAAATAATGTTAATTCATAATATATAAATAATTTAAAAATAATATTACTATGATTTTATAACATTAGTTTAAACTGTATATTTTTGTTTCGTTTTATGTCTCTTTTTAGTGTATCACCTACTTCATTAGATATCTTTATGTCTTGGCATCTTATTTCTGTTGCGTATGTAAAAGGGTGATGTATAACATCACTCAAGTATAATAATCGGATGTGACATGGATGGGTTAATATACCAAAAACCGATAAAATTAAGTAGTAGCTATAATGATGGATTTGAATATTTGATGCATTAAAAATGAAAGTGAAATTAAGTTGACGAATAAATAGAGGTATTAATGTAGTTATTTTGAAAGTGGGGGTTATGTGAAAGCAATTAGATTAATGTGGTAGAGCAGAATTCTAGAAGAATCTGATGATAATATTGAATGGGGAAATAAAAAGGTGAAATGATAAAGGGAATATATTATTGGATGAATATTGATGAAGCTGAGGATTGTGATTGTTGTCTGTATGAATAATGGTGTTAAAATAATAAAAGTTTGTAGACAGAGAAATAATTTGATTGGTTGGTGGTATCCAAAAGATAGCTAAAGTCTAAAGATGATGGTCATTGCACAACTACAAACTGTCTGCTTGTAGCCACCATTTGATTCCATTATTCTGAACTCAAGTTTATGCTTTTAGAATTAAATTTTACTTAGCGATAATCACACTAAAAACTTTGCTTTATGAAGTCATCTGAAGGAGACATATTAGTTCCCAACATGCTCAAAAATTAAGATAAAAGAGTTTGAAGCTGGCGTGGTTTCCTCTTTCAAAACTTTCAAATGGATGTCTGCATCATTCCACGGATTTTCCAGCTCACCACAATTACAAATCTCTAATCCGTTTCTAACATTTATTACTATAAAATCAAAATTCAATCCTCTCCTCAAATTCACCTGCTTCTACAAATATTCTCATAAATCAAATCATTAAATCAATCTCTTAAATAGATTTTAATATTAAAAAATAGGCTTTAACATTAAAGGCGTTTGAAACAAATCATGAGGGACCATTGATTTAAAGCTTTGATATTACCCATTCTCTGAAATGAAATAAAATTTCAACGCCAGAATATCCATTTCATTTAAATTGCAAGATTCACGAATCATAATGACCACAAATAAGTATTTAGCGTTTTAAATTCGGTGGTCATGAAAAGATCTCCTAGCCGGCAAGTAATAGCAGGCCCTGCTGTTCGCCATGTTGCTTTTTAATTGATACCATCAAAAGTAATAAGCACAATGCCAGATATTCCATTTTTTTAGTTTTTATATCGATGTATATGCCATTGTTAAGGCATGATCATCAATTCCTCTTTAGACCTTTCATTAGTGGGTGTATCTGATTCCAACTCCTTAACAAATTACTTTTCAATTATAAACTTTCTTTGGCTCTGACGGCTCACTACGATTTTCAAATTTACTTTCTAAAAAATATGGCATGTGATAATATAATATTTTTAACTAGCAAATTAAACAAAATATCAGTGAGTGAAAACCTGTTGCTTATTCCCTGAACACATCCTTAGTTTTGTTATGCTATATGAAATAAGAATTTAAAAACTCTAGGTCCGTCCAAAGAATGAGATCGATGGCATCTCTTTTCCAATAATTGGACTTAAATAATTAGAAATATTGCGTTGTCTGAATCTGGAACCAAATGTAGTGTTATTACAGTTCATGATTTCACATGGCCTTCTGTCCCTTAAAAACTGCGATGGTTCATTTCCCCAGAGCCAAACAATTGTACTGTGACTGTGACTATACTTTTTTTAACAATGATACAAGTCCCAAATAATCTTTTCCTTCACTATATAGTTTGGTGTAATATCAAATGAATAAAGAATCTCTGATTTCAGTTAAAAAATACTGTCCTAGATTTATCCCATGCTGTGACTATATCTACCAAATCTGATCTCATACTTTATTATTACTAGCATAAAGTATTGCAGAAAATTCAAAACGAACGACACAAATGTGTATCAATGCTCATGGTAGGCTAAAAGAAGTAAAAGAAACTAATCAATGTTATGAGGATCAGCAACCTAGTAGTTTTAAATGTGGCCAACTAACATTAGATACTCGTTTCTTCTCAACTTGGCATTTCTTTTCATTCTTCTTAGGTCTATTCTTCACCGCCTGCACCTGTTGCTTAGGAGGGCACGAGTTTCTAATTTGTTCCTTCTCATTCTCACATTTTTCCTGCAACGATATACATGTTAAACATTGATTCTGATATTCATTCCAATAACAGCATATTCTGCAACCAGCAGAAACACCTTGTAAATGGCTTCCATGTTGCTTGAGGTGTTGCCAATGCCAAGGTAACAATAATATAAAACAAATAGGCTATACAGTACACATTGCCTATGAAGTTGCTGCCAATTAATTTACATCATAAACTAATTGCTGGCTCTTTGGACTTTACTGTTTAGTTTATTTAGATACAACCAAAAACGAAAAGTATAACATACTAGAAGCTCCATTAATTCGTGATGCGCATGATTTTCTTTTATCTGTATAAACACACACTGTTTAGCAAACAGATGCTTGTGGTCCTCACAAATTTTTATGTTAGGTAAGCCTAGTATTTTAATCTAACTGGATTTGGCTATATTTTTTAAGGGTGAAAGAGACATAATGTTTATATTTTTTTTCTCATATCTAGATGTTACCATTTTATTCTTTATTCTTGGGCTAACAGGACAGTATTATATATGATCTAGGACCGAAACTCCAAGCACTAATTGTAGCACAGGAATCAAGAAAAAAAAGTGTATGAAATTTAGTTTATTTGACTATTGGATGGTGCCAGTTATAAAAAATTTACAGGGGTTAGTTGTAAACCTGTAATCTACAATGTAAACATTATTGGAAATAACGAACTGCTCTATTTCAGTAATGTTTTGTTTTCTTACCTGGGATATTTCAGTTGTCTTAATAGGCACTAATCCTCTCTCATTATTATTTGAGAGATTGTTGAAAGTTGGACATGAGGAACATATTTCTGTCTTGGATCCTTGGCTGGACGAAACCAACCCAGAAGTTTGTGTAGCCTCCCCAGAAGTTTGTGTGGACTCACGGGACAAAGGGATAGAGTTGCCACTTGAATCAATCTCTACGTAAAGCTAAAGGAACACATTATTAGATTAACTTACATGGCAGATAATATGTTTACACTTAGAAAATAATTGAATTCATATAATGACAGTGTTGATGCACAAAATAGTGATGATAGTGTGTGTGAGTGTAAGGTATATATGTTGCTAAATTTTGTTGCTCAGTAGTGGATGCTTATAAAAGGGTGTCATTTTCACAGGCATACTCCAGCTACATTTAGATGAGAGACTTAGCGGTTTAAGCATTATATGTTTCATTAGGTACTTGAAATCGATTCCCTAAGATCATAAACTTTTTTTGCAAGTGTTTGTCATCAAAGTTGTGAGCTTCCTATTTCTATGAATCTATGATTATCTCAGGAAGTGTGCAGATCAGTAATCAAGATATATTATTATCTATTAATCAAGACAGCATCTGGGGGTGTTTGTTGTCTAATATGGAAAATTAACTGTTTTAATAATTAAGAAAATTGTCATGGTCTTAATTATTTATCAAATTAGCTTAATTTATGCATTTTCAATTGGGTAAAATATTATGTGAGTTTGTTTCTATCTATTAATTCTGTTAGTGAAAAAAAATCACATACTGAAAGGATGAAAGTTACATAATTTTAAAATGTGAAATGCAATTATTAGAGAAAATGGGTGGCAGCAAAAGCAGATGGAATTGAATGTTTAACCTTAAAAAGTCTGTTTTCAAGAGAGGCAACTCGATCAAACAATGTGCCTTTAAAGAAATCCTCTTTGGTGGACAAATCAAAAGATTGTTTGGCTTTATCAGCAGGGACATTGGTGCCATATCTTTGTTTTCTTTCTAAATATTTCATCTGTCATGACAAGCATAAATACAGATATATAAGAAAAAACCGATGCACAGAAGGATAAATAAATGTTTGAAAGGCTAAGAATGATATGTGAGAAAATTGATGTGATTGTGACAAATAAGAAAGGGTTAGAGAAGTGAAAAGCTCACAATGAACTCCAAATGATCCAGCCTAGCAATGAGAGAGATGGATGAGTGATGAGAGGGTAGTTTGGGGTCATCCATTTTTGGCACGTTCGGAGTGTTCTGTGTTTTCATCAAATTAGAACCATGTGTTATATATTATGACACACAAGTGCTCTCACTAAAAAAAGACATAACAAACAAACAACAGAAGAAAATCAACTCAGCATTCAACTGCGACATTTAATCGTTCCCACCTTTTCCTTGGACCCAGACTGCTCATACATTAGTTTGTTATGTCACGTGCCACTCACCACTTTTTTCTCTCACTTCCTTTTTCTCCATCCTAATATTTATGCTCGTTACGCTGAACAGAACCACGTAGGAATAGAGTATACGACCAGGTCTTATGAATTACATAATATAGAAGGAATATTTTCTTTTACAAATTAAGATTGATTTTCTGGCGTTTTTCTTATCATGTTTTTCTTGGTATTAATACCTTTCTTTTCTATAATACATACTTTTGAATCACTAAATAATATAGTCTTTTCTCCTTTCACCTCTGTTATCTCCTTCAAACCTTTTCTCTTTCTCTCAACCTTTTAATATGTTTGTGTAGTGTACTAATAATAGTTATATAGTATAATATATATATATAAATAAACAACTCTAAAAACTGGTCTTAACCTTTTAATATGTTTGTGTAGTATACTAATAATAGTTATATAGTATAATATATATAAATATTTGAAAAACAACTCTAAAAGCTGGAAAATTAGTTGTTTTACAAGTAAAAAACACAAATCAATACTTTCTCAACCTCATTCATTTTTATTATTGGTAGAAAATAATAATCTATTACTCTTTTTTTATTCAGTAAAGGTTTATTTTATTATAATCAAATAATAAAGTAATGTTTGGAATGATTCTTTAAGAAACTTTTATATAAAAGATTAAAAAAAATTAAAAGGAACATATCTTGTCATTAGAGTTGTTGCTTGGGTCAACCCATTAATCCATTAATGTAAATTTTGACATTCTCACCATTTGTTGGATAACTATCATATATCCAAACTCACATAATTATCATTTGGCAATTGCTTCCTGCACCATATCACGCACCCGATCTTAGCGGAAAAGACGAAACTGTCCTTAAAAAAAATTTTCGAAATATGTGTTCTGGATATTTTTTTCCAGAACGAAATTTTATATTACGGATTTTTTATCTGGAATTGATTTTTTATTTTTGTTTCCGGATTTTTATTTCCGAAACACAATGATTTCTTTTCCGGATTTTTTTTTTCGGAATGTATTATTTTTCAATTCCGGATTTTTTTGTCCGAAATAGAATTTTATTTTTGGTTTCCAAATTTTTATTTTCGAAACTCAATAATTACTTCCGGATTTATTTTTCCGGAATATATTATTTTCAATTCTGGATTTTTATTTCCAGAATTAAGGGTATTTTTGGAAATTAAAAAAAATATGTTGGGTGCAGGTTAAAAATGATTGGGTGCAGGGAGCATTTGCCTTATCATTTATTCAATACTCACATAAATATCATTTATTCAATACTTCACATGTAGTTAGCAGTGATTTTTGAAAGATCTTAATTTCTACTTCACATGTAGTTAGCAGTGATTTTTGAAAGATCTTAATTTCTAACTCTATAGTTTATAAGAATGAAAAATGCTACTTTATAAAAAAATATTGTCTTTATAGTCAAATTATTGTAACCTTTAATCTTCTTGAATAATATAAAGAGAAAATATGAATAATAAGTATTAGATTGAATTCAATTTTAGGTAAGTCTTCCAAGTGTGTAACCTTATTATAATTATCTTTTATCATGTCATACTAGGTTTATGATTATTTCTTATTATATCATTTACGTCAAATTGTTGATAATAGAAATTTTATGGCTTCTAACAATTTCATTAATTATTAAAATGAATAAAGTAATAACTAATTTGTAGTCGCACAATCCAAAATAAAAATTCATCCAAAATACAGAAATTTATTCTTGATTGTTCAATTCAAAATACATTTGTATTTCAAATTCGGGTATTATATTTTTAGAGTTTTTCAAAAGTATGGGGGTGCACGAAGAAATAATGAGGGTACAGGAAAAAATCGCCTCCTATCTATCAATTATTTTTCAATCAAGAGAAGTGGTAGGCCAACCATTAAAATTGAACTGGGAACTGCTACAGAATCCTCACCAAATTTACAGAATTCTAACAGTGATAGAACCTAGCTATACCTTCATCCTTTCTGCAATCATACAATCCACTTTCTGAACAAATTCTGTACATTGACATCTCAGGAAACGGTGGAATAATCTAATTGACAAAGAGTACACATTTTTTCATTACAACAATTTCTGACGTATTTATAGTTAGGTTTGGAATAATATACACCATGAAATATAATAAACGAATTTAAGTTATTTTAGTTAAGATAGTGTGCCCACCAAAAAACATTAAGATACATTTGATCCAATTCTTGCAAGTTCCAATGATTCCATCCTAACTTGATCACAAACCCGAAGTACACACTTGAAATTGCAAGAATTGGATTCACAAGTTCACAACTGCATCTTAACTCTGAACTACACATTGAATTTATTTATTTTTCTACGACGTCATTTGTGATCTAAAACTATTTCAAGCATGAAGAGAAACACCTAACTCTGAAATAAAATGCTGCTGTATTACCACGGATGAAAGAACATTTCCCTGAAGCAATAACAAGTTATTCCTTTTGTGGCAATATTGCAATTGCAATGCATGAAATGAAAATGTTTTAGGAATTAAAAAGAAAAGGAAACATGGTTACTCAATGGCACCTCCTATCAGTGCTTCTGTGTGAATAAATCATCCAAGAGCTGATCTTGTCATCTCATATGCCAAGAAGCAAGCTGCATTAGCAGGAACACTTCGGGCCATTGCTGGACCAAAACCCTTATATAGGCCTTTGAACCCCTCAGAAGCTGAAATTCTTCTGAAAGCATCAATTGAACCAGAGAACTTCGGGTTTTTGTAATCATCTATTTGAATCACACTCTTAACAACATCAGTTGGGTACACTGCGAGCCAGTAGGCAGCTCCAGCCAAGCCTCCAGCAAGCAACAGAGAACCTCTATCCAGTTCCGAGGTATCAGTGCCACCAGCAAGTAATCGCTTTAATGCTTCATATACACCAAACATTGCAGCATTTCCAGGTACTTCACGAGCCATAGTGGGAACCAAGCCCTTGAACAGACCTCTTATGCCCCCTTCTGACCTGAGAACTTGCCTGGCCACATCCATGGGCCCCCCATATTTCACTGCCATGGTAGCTGTTCCAGTGCCAGCTAATGTACTTTGCGCTTGCAATCTGATATTCACCGTGAAAATAAACAGTTAGAACATCAATACATAGTCTAAGTACTTCTGTTTAAATGATAATATGAAAAGCAAATTCAGGAAAAGTTAACCAAGACTAGTCTGCAGCTCAATTCGCTCAGCTTATGCTCGTGACTATCTGGTTTCATGTCAACCACAACATACATGATTGGATTTGTTTAAAGTGAGCACTAAAACAAGAGATGCTTCACAGAAAACAAGGTTAAATGTAACTTGCTTTTAGCTAAAAAAATTATTGTTATCAAAGAGGTCAAAATCTATGAAAAGTTTTAGAAGAAAAAAGAAACAATAGATATACAAGTTGATAGAAAGAATATACAGGAAATGCAACAAAACCATGACCGTTAAATCATAATCAATGACCTCTGACCTGCATTTGATCAATTCAGTAGGGCAAGCTAGAAAGGAAACAGCAATTCCAGCTCCAGCTCCACAAATAACCTGCTGATTTACTGTGAGGGTAGCACCAGGATGCGACCTAAGTAATGTTTCCATTTGCCCCCTAACAGTAAACAGAACAGCATTGAAGGCTGCTACTGTGGCAAGTGGGGCTCCCATACCCTTGTATAAACCCCTTGGACCTTCAGCTGCCACTGTCTGCTTGACAGCATCAATTGCACCAGAATACCTGGGAAGCTGGCCGGGGAGTGGTGTAGGCTGGCTTTGGAGCTTGACCTTGATGGTGTCAAATGGGTGTCCAACTACCAATTGTGCTACCCCTCCAATAGTCCCAGCACTTAGGTCCTTTGCCACATCTCCCATCTGAAAAATCAAAATTCCAAGAATGAAAACTGAGAAATAAGATTAGTAACTTGAACATGTAAAGTAAAATTACTATAACAATAAAATTTACTTGACAAAACAGCCCATTTAAACAATACTGGAGATAACACAAGATCTGGGGCATGCACTTTATCTCTACAAAAGCATTGAGAACAGGATTGTGTGTTTCAAAAACACAACCACTTGGTGCCTCTTTCCCATTAATTTCTACCGTTCTCGTGAAAATGACAGAAGTTCAAGGTATATATGATATTTTTCAGGATAAAATTAGAGCTAAGAGGAGCGCTAAACTTCATTATTGTAAACCCTCATTCTAGTGTTTGAAAATGCATGTATCAAACTGTAATCCATGACTTTACAGATCTTATTATTAATCTACTTGGCTGGGAAACAACTGTAGAGAACGAAATAAAATAAGAATAAACTGAATAAGTTTTCCCAATGTCAGGGAACAAAGTATCAAGGATTTATGTGACTGACAATTTACAATTTCAAGGACTAGAATGAGGACTTCTTCTTTTTTTAATCCTCTAATTGGTAATGTCATAAGCGAAGCATATTCGGACACCAAAATGTCAAAAAGTAGATGTTGGAAAGTAATAATAAAACAAATTCCTTAATTTGCTTCATATCCTGTGCTACTTTAGAGAATATTTATAAGATGTAGTAATTACAACAACAGCAATAACATGAACAACTTTATCTCACTATGAGGTGGGATACATGAATCGCAAGACCTATTACTTTCAGTACAATTAATTTATCGCTGCTGCAGGTGCATGGCACCATCACCACAACCTTTATGCAGTAGAGATCAGACAACTGAATTGACCCAACCAGTCTTGTAATTAGTGCATGGATCATCTAGAGGTGCGTAAAACTCATACAATTCCACAAAATGGTATAAACCAAAAGTCATAAACTTTCTAACTGGTGAAAAAATCCTTACTTATCATTAAGCCGCTTAAAAGTTAATATTAAATTCCACACTCTTGAGCTTCACAAGCTTGACATGAAGGCATAATGAGTGTTGTTTGCTAACTAGCTCAAAACTGTTCTGCATTATTTTCTTATCTTAATCCTAAACAATCTGGGGTCAGAAATATATTCAAACAACTTTTTTTAAGAGTGTCATTATGTAACGGTTGAAGGAAAGGAAGGGGAAAATGCTGCAACTATGAAGATCAAGCTCCTTTCAAGTCATGTAAGACATTCACATCCCTTTGTGATCCATCATAATTAACTCTCTCAGAAGATATCCAGATACAACAAAAACAGATACCAAAAGTGGTTCAAATTGAAACAGGTGAAGGAAATTGAAACCCCATCTTCCACTCTTTCTGCTACACATATTAGAAAAATAACTACCACTCTTTCTTTCTCATTTAACAAAGCTCTCATCTAACAAAGCACCCACAAATTCACACACACACAACTCCAAATTCCCGGAAAATAACAATGAATGCAACACAGTAGATGCAGTAAACACATATCAATCAAGAAGTCAATGATCGTCTAACTAAATTAGATCCCCAGAAATAAAATAAAATGAAAGACTATTTTACTAAATTAGATCCCCAGAAATAAAATAAAAAAGACAGACTATTTTCCGAATCAAAGGTCTAAAGTAGAATACATATACAGTATAAGAAATCGAATAGATAATGTCGAATGCATCCATTTATCCTTGTAAAAAAATAAACTTTTGAACAACGCTGGAATATTACCGTGCTTTCACTGGTTCCCAAATAAATAGATGAGAAAAAGAATGAAGTTGAACCAACACTTTCGTCAGAAGCCCAGAGTGAAGAAAAGAGGAAGAATTGTCTGTAGAATGGAAGAGGATGGGATGAAAGAAGGAATGGTAGTATTGATCGAAATGAAGGGGATTCAAAATCAAGACAAAGGGTTGTTAGGTGAATCTGTGAGGTGGGTTGTTTCTGAAGGTGACAGATACTAATCCAAATGTGAAACACACTAAAGATTATAGGTAAAACCAGAAAATTAGAATTATCAAACCACACCAGAAGAAAGTTTTGAGAGAGATGTGCAATGTACAAACCCAGAGGTTGTTGAGATGACGAAGACAGGATATCTCAGAAACTCTCTGTCTCTATGTCTCTGCCTCCTCCAATGAAGATATGCTATGAACTTATGGTCGACCTCACATGAGTAATTGTAATTTTATTAAATTATTATATGAAGTAAATTTATAAATGTATTATAAATTTTATTATATATTTTTATTCATTTTTTTCTAAAAATGAAAAAATAATTAGAATTTAATGTAAAAATAAATTATTCTTAAATAAACAAGAGAAAAAAATATTAGTGAATCTATTTAAGTTTATCTTAAATTTGAGCTTATCTTAAAGAAGTAAAAATTTTACCAATAAATTTATTTATTAAATTTTAAAAACAACTTATTAAATTATTTATTTAAAAAATAAATTATATATATATTAAAAAATAAATTATTATATACATGTAGTCATTATTTAAAAAAAATGAGTTATTTGATTATTTTAAACTAAAAATAAATTATTTAATTACTTGTTTTTTAAAAGAAATAAAGAAATTATTTTTTATTAAAATATGAATAATGTAAATATTGTACATTTTGTGAAAAAAATAATATTATTATAATAATTACTGAAATAATATATATATTATTAAATTATAAAATATTTTTATTAAAAGTAATAACATTTTTTTTAATTTTATTGTATTTTTTTATTGTCTAGGTGGTTTTTTTTATTAAGAATAATTATTTCAATTTAAAATAAGTAGTTATTTAAAACATAAAATTATAAGAAATTTGGTTCTTTATATTTTTTTAAAATTCAATTTTTTTGAAGTTTTTTAAAATTCAATTTCAGTTTAAAATAAATAACATTGAAATTTATTATATTTTAATATTATAAAGGATAAAATTAAAAAACTAAAAAATTAATCTCTTTTATATATTGTTATAGATTATTATCATTATTATTTTAATTAATATTTGTATATAATTTTTAATTTTTATTTATTTATTAATATCTCTTTAATTATACGAAGAACAGCAACTGTTATACTATTTTTAGTAATTATTAAAATTTATGTAAAATTATATTCTATTATATGAATTTATGTAAAATTACATATAATAAGAATTGTGAAAAAAATGTAACAATAATTTAAATTAAGAAATAGTAAAATTAAATTTAAAAATAATAATTAATACTCAATATAAACCATTTAAAAATAATTTCTTCAAATAAAAAACTACATAAAACTTTTAAAAAATTAATAAAAATATTAAAAATTTAATTAAATTGTAATAAATTTTAAAAAATATAAAATTATAACTATATAATAGTATATTTTTATTAAAAAATTATAAAATTATATTATATATATATATATATGTAACGTCCCTAATTTTACTCATATTGGCTGATATATTATGCATGCAATATCTAATTAACAGATAAACATATATTGTTTTCTCATATTTGTATCTCAAAACTAAAGATATCCCTCCTCATAAAAATTTAATATATACATTAAAAAGTTTTGAAAAAACAAAAACAAAGAAAAAAATTCAATTTACATCTATCTAATCCTTCTGCTGCTCACTGAGGAGCTCTATTCTCTGCAATCTCATCTGCTCTCGTGTAAATACACGATCATCACAGTTAGAGAAACAACACAACCAAATAACAGGGTAAGCTAGCCATATAAAACAAAATTCTATAAAATTTCACTTTGAAATTAATAAAACATAAATCATAAGTCTCATACAAATTCTCAAATCATCAAGTGTCATACAAATTCTCAAATCATCAAGTACCATTCAAATTCTTGCACCTGTCATACTACTCGTTGTGAATCCACACAAGTATGCGCATCAACATCTCAATATCTCATCATCTCGTATGACAGGGTAAATTTATATGACCTGAAAGACCAGATTATATTTTAAACCCCAGACAAAGTCATATGAACCTCCATCGACTCTCACCAACTGAATAACTTCATCTATGTGATTCCATTATATCAGTAGAGTCAGGATGTCTCATTACGGGTCTGACAGATCAATACACTCTAATAACAATCTCAACACGGTATTTCCTTTCTTGAAAATACTATGTCTTGATCACACTTTCAAATCATTGCACACTTCATTTAACACATCAATACACCATTCAATCATAATATATAATTTAAACTTTCTAACAATCCAAATGTATCCAAAAAGTTATTTAACAATACTAATCCAAAATAAACTATGCTAAAATAATAATAATAGCCATATTCATATATGTATACAAAATTTTGGATTGATCGAAAATATTTTAGGTTGATCTAAATTACACCAGAGAGCACCCAGGAGTTTTGGTTTGAACGAAAATATTTTAGGTTGATCGAAATCACACCAGAGAGCACCCAGGAATTTTGGTTTGAACGAAAATATTTTAGGTTGATCGAAATCACACCAGAGAGCACCCAAATTAACAAAGTCCCTGCTATAGCTAAATTACTCTAATCAACATCAACCACCAATACTCAACAACATTATAATTGTATAACAGCAACCATATATCCAATTTCACCTTCAAATCTTCTAGCTAGTGTTCTATTGGAAATTAAGGCTAGCTTCCCTTACTTGAAAATTAGAAGATATTCACTAAGAGCTCCAAAACCACCAAGAACCCAAAGGTAACTTAACCTGTATCACAGAGTCTTAATAAAAAATCTAACTATATCACTAGGACCCTGATTTAATAGAGATTAACCCTGAAGCTAAAAGGGTCACAAGCAAGCAAGGACAAAAACAACCTAACAAGTTCCAAATTTGACTCAAAGATAATAACAAAAATGAACTTACTCTATTAGAGATTCTGATCGGGCAGTCTTGTAGTACTCACTGGAGTCTGATGGTGGACTCTAATCGTCGAACAAATGAACGAGGAAGTCAGAATTGTAGAGAGAAGAGAGAGGAAAGGAAAAGAACTTTCTAGAGAGATGGTGACTCTTTTTAAAATGAAACCTGAATAACTTAATTTCTATTTATATGTCATTTTCATTTAAAATTATTCAGGAGTCATTTAAAATATACCACTTCTACTAAAGTAATTTTCTAGATCCTTACAAAAAATAAAAAAAAATATAAAAAAATATATATATAAACTAAACTAGTTTATTAACCAGTTTAACAAATATATCTATTTTGACAAGTTAATTTATCAACTCAAAACAACTTAAGAAGTTTATTAATTAAAAAACAACCTATATCAACTATCAATTAACTTTTCAACTAGTTTTATCAAATGGCCTAATTAATACTAATAAGTAAATAATATTATAAAAATATTGTAAAAATTTCAAAAAAACAGTTAGTCTATCATATGTGTAGGTGTATTTGTATATTATTTTAACGAGTTAAATAAAGTATTTATATTAAATTGTAATTTAATAATTTTATTTAAATATAATATTTGTATTATATTATTAATTTACATATATTTAAGATGTGTGATTTATAGTTTAAAAAAAATATAGTATTTATAAGTAAATAGATTACAAATTTATAAGAAAGAAAACAACCAAACAAAATTATATTGTGAGTAATTAAAACATGTATAATTATTTTTAGTTGAGGAATAATTTATATTTACTATTCTCTTTTATTTTTCTATTACATACCTAAAATAACTATATAATTTAAAATAGAAATATGAAATATATATATATATATATAATAAACGAATTTTATTAATTATCATTATAAATTTCTTTCTGGTCTTGAATATTTAAGATAGTTATTTGATTTTAAATATTAAGTTTATAATCAATTGAAAATAAAATAAGAATACTTAAAATATCAGTGTATTTATTATTTAATCACATATTTTATATTTATTTAAAATTCATAGTCTCTAATAAAAAAATTATATAACTTCTACTTAAAAGTTATTATCACATATATTTTCTAATTATTTTATACTCAAGTTTTCCCCAGTAAAAAAAGTAAAATATAGCTTATGTAACTTTTCGTGATTGTCATTAAAAAGTATTTCTATGCCTAGCTTCTTCTGAAGATTCAAACTTTCAAAACTATTTGTTAACTCTTCCTCTGATGTATACTTTTCTCTATTTTTGTTATTTTTTTATGTTGCAAGTTTGTAAGAATACGTTTCTATATCTTAAATTTTTGTTCTGATTTTTGAAGTGGGTGATATAGCACTTTTGGATGATAATAGAGATGCCAACTTGCTGCTCTGTACTGTGGTGTTAATGCCGGATTTGAGATATATGGCGCTTCATTTGGCTGTTTGCTCTTTCAATATAAGTTTTACATGTGCAGTATTTACCCATTGAGTGATTGTTGTGACAGCGTTAAAAAAAAAAAAAAGAAAAAAAACACAGAACCTACTCCCTCCACCACTGTTCTTTTCTTTTTCTTTTTTCTCTTTCTCTCTCTCTTTCCATATTCTCTTCTCTCCCTCTCTCTTAATTTTCTCTCCCAATCTTCATCTATTTTAGAATTTGATCGGACCACGTTGTAGCTGACGAGTTAAGGAACATTTATACCCGATCAAATTTTCAAACAGAGTAAGTTCTTTTTTACTCTAAATATCATTTGTTATCTGTTTTTTCTTAGGATTTAGTCATCAATCTTGGTGGGTCAGTTGAAAAGTTTAATCATCTCAACTTATTCTATTATATACTAAATTTTTGTTCTATTTGGATAACTTGCATTAGACCCATAAATCTTGAAGCTTATCCAGACGCTAGGAAATAAAATTCTAGAAGTTGCTTGGAAAGCAAACAATTGAGGTAAGAGAAGCTAAATTTAATTTTTAATAGCACCCTAGGATAGAAGATCTGAATGCAGAAGGGATGTGGTCCCAATATTCAATTTTTTTTGCAGGGATGTTGTGTGTTTATATATTGGGTTGTTTGTTTATATATTATTTAAATTTGTAAAAATATTATATTTTGATAGTTTAATATTTAAGTGTTGTTTTTTTTTATGTTAATTACGCTTTTGAATATTGTGGATCACTTTTTGAATGATATTGTATGACGGAATGGTATGAAATTGAATTCATACATTTGAGATAATGTATGGACTGATGTTTGCTATGTATTAAGTATTAGAGGTGGTCTGTTGATTGAAGCACCTTCCCCAAAAGTAGTCTATCAGGCATTTAAAAAACAGTTTTAGAATCAACTTGAATAACTTTCAAGAACCAAGCTCTTGATGCCAAAAATATAATAACCTCTACTTTAAATTCAGATGAGTTTTTCAGGGTCTCTCAATGCAAATCATCAAAAGAGATGTGGGACACCTTGGAGGTAACTCATGAAGGTACAAATGAGGTAAAGAGAGCTAGGAAGCATACTTTAATCCAAGAGTATGAGATGTTCAGAATGCTCAAAGGTGAAACAATTGCTGAGGTGCAGAAAAGATTCACGCACATCAACAATCATCTCATGAGCCTTGACAAGACCTTTGAAAAGGAAGAGCTAAACATCAAGATCTTGAAATGTCTTGATAGAGCATGGCAACCCAAGGTAACTGCTATTTCCGAATCTAAAGATCTAACATCCTTGAGTATGGCTTCTTTGTTTGGCAAGCTTAGGGAACATGAGTTAGAGATGAATCGACTCAATGTTCAAGAAGGCGAAGACAAGCATGCAAGGAGCATAGCCTTAAAAGCTTCCAAGCACAAAGGCAAACAAGAATCCAACGATGATAGTGATGAGGAAAACCTTAGCTTACTGTCAAGAAAGTTTAGCAATTTCTTGAAGAGAAATCGCAACAAGGACAACAACAAAGACATGTATGGAAACAATAAATCAAATGATTTTAATTCTAATAACTATACTTGTTTTGGTTGTGGTGAGCAAGGTCATATAAAGGCAGATTGTTCAAACAAGAGCAAGGAGAAAAAGTCTAGCTACAAGGAAAAGAAAGGCAAGACAAAGAAAGCTTACATAGCTTGGGATGAAAATGAGGTATCATCATCAAGTTCTTCATCAAATGAAGATGAGAAAGCAAACATCTGTTTGATTGCTGAAGATGATGATGAATCATGTAGCTCAAGTGAGGTAAGTTCACGTGCTTCTTTAAATGAACAAAATTATAGTGAATTGCTTGAAGCTTTTCAAGAAACTCACGATGAAGCTAATCGATTGGTACTTTCAAACAACCGATTGAAAGAACTTAACAGCTGGTTGGAAAAGAGAGTGAAATCACTTGAAGATGAGATTGAAAAATAAAAAGATGATTTCAAAAACCTAGAAAATCATTTAAAAAATTCTTCTTGCAAATGTAACACTCTCATTTGCGAAAATTGTGAAAATCTTGAGAAAAGGGTGCATTATCTTGTTGACACTGTGGACAAGCTTTCCAAAGGGAAATCTAACTTTGAGAATATCTTGGCATCTCAAAGTTGTGTTTTTGGAAAGGCTGGTTTAGGTTTCAATCCACAAAACCAACAAGATAAGTTTTCAAATTTTTTTTAAGAAAGCCAGTAAAACAACCGATTGTTAAATCGAAACAACCGGTTGTTACATGCTTTTATTGCGTGAAGAAGGGCCATTCGGTTAGATTATGCAAAATAAGAAAGTTTTTTGTTCCTAGAGGCTACATGAAATGGATTCCTAAAGGATGTGAGGTTCCAAATGAGAAAAAGAAACCTATTGGACCCACATTTGTGAAGGGACCAAATCTTGTTGCTTGAACTCATGCTTGTGCAGGAAATCTAAAGAAGTGTGAAGGACTGAGTCATCTGATCAAGCCTTTTGAAGAAAAAGACCAACATTGAAGCTGAATCAATGTTCTGTATAACCCTCAACAGTCAAAATGAGGCTTCTTGATCTCAAAGCACATGGCTCATTGAAAGAACAACACAAAGGATAAGACATTCCTTATCTATGTTATTAATTTCTGTTTTTAAGTTCTTTTACATGTTTGAATAATCTTCTTAAAGTGTTAAATTTCATTTGCTTTGATCTTTTTCTACTCATGCTTAAAAATTCAAAATAAGTTCACTGTTGCAGAAAAACAAGCGATTGTTTTCTCGAAACAACCGATTGTTTTGAGTCTGACAGCACTGTGAAGAAACCAATTTAATTTCTATTTTGATTTTCTATCCGTTGCAGATCAAATTAAAGAGAGAATCCTTGGTCAATGAACCTGAGTTGAAAGTTGATCACGCTCAGAAAGAAGTTACAACAGTCATAAAGGAATATATTCCAAAATCTTGGAAATTCAAGAGCCTTAATGACTAGTCAAAGATTACATGTGAAGACCATGTGATTTTCAGCTTTTTCTGACATTTTCTGTGCTGGGCATGGTCACGTCCTCTCTCTCTGAAAATCTGGTACCCACTCCATATCATTGAATGCTTTATGATTCTGCTTTTGCTATAAATTCTGTTGCAGCTAATCTTCCACAAGAACAACCAATTGCAACATCTCTTGCAAAATCTGTGAGTGAGCTTTTCTCTGCTGTTCATCTCTACCATCATGGATTCAACTCCTCCCACCTCAAGAAGAGTCAAATCCAGAGCTGTAAGGTCTGGAGGAAGGCTTGAAGGATGGTTTTCTGGTGACAATGATCTAATTGAGAGATATAGGTTTGAAACTAGCACCAAAGTGATAAACAACCCCAAGGTTGTGTGCTTTGATTGGCTAAAAAGACAAAAGCTGGATAATGTAAGGAGGCTGCTCAAAGATCAATCTCTTAGAAAGTTCTTGGAGATGAAGGGGAACATCTATCCAGATTTGATAAGAGTTTTCTACACAAATCTCAAGTTTGAGGGAAACAACCTTGTTTCTCATGTAAAAGGTGTAGATATGGAGATTACACATGAAGTGTGGACTGCTGTAGCTGGTCTAAAGTACTCAGGCCTCAGAATTAACAAAGGGAACCTTGGTGTAGTGGAAGACTTCAACAAAGTTCAATACTACAAGAGTTGCTTGAAGAACCAAAATGCACAAGTCACTACTTGTTCGGTTGGTGGCTTAAGACTTGATGAAAGGTTGCTAGCCCTCATTATGACTTGGATTCTAACTCCAAGGGGAAGCAATCATTCTGTTCTCACTGAGGAAGATCTGGTGTACATCTTCTGCATTATGAAGAAGATCATAATTAATTGGATACACATCATCAAAGAGCACATGCAAAAGGCAATGAGGTTAAGTGACTATCGTTATCCATATGCTGTTTTGATTTCTAAATTTATGCACTATTTTGAAGTGAACTTAGAGGATGAAACATCTGAGTTGGTCAAGTCAACTCAAGAGTTGAACAATGGATCACTCAGCAAAATGGGTTTTACCAAAGTAGGTGGCAAATGGATTAGCAAAGATGGTGACTTTGGAGCCTCATGTAGTGTTGCTGCTGATCATGAACAAGATGAACCTGCTGATATGGATTTTCAACATGAAGATCTACCTAAAGCACATCAAGATGTTGTACCTAGTGCTGGTGCTGGAAATCAAGAAGAAAGAATGCAATCCATGTCTTCTTTTGAAGAACTCATGATGAATAGGCTTGATAGCTTTGCGGAGAATCAAAGGAATCTTCATGATCTTTGTGTCATCAATTTCCAGAGGATTGATAACAGGTTTGACAGTATGGATGCACGTTTCATGACTCTAGATGAACAGATTGAGGCAGTACAAAACCAAATCTTTGATCTTCAATATGCTGATGATGATGAATGAAGAAAAAACAACCAGTTGATGTATTGAAACAACCGATAGTTTTTGGTGGTTGTATCAGTTTTCTATTCTTTCTGCTTTTGCTGTTTTAAATCTGATGTATTAAGAACAATTATCTTTTTTATCTTTTCTTTTTGTCTATTTGTGAAGACAAATAGGGGGAAATATATGTTGTGTTTGGATTTTGGTTTTTATTTCTGCAAAATAGTTTGGATGAGTAAAACCTTATAGGTTTTTGCTCCTATATTTTGTTTGATTGTTTGCTCTGATATTATGTTCTAAATTTCTATATTTGTTTCTGTGCTAACCAAATATCATAAGTTTTGTGTTTCGCTTAAAACTGTGCTTTACAGGAACTGCTTCAGATTCAATCAGGTACAACACAAGCATCAGGGATTTGTCTTCATCAAATAAGGGGAGATTGTTGAACCAAGTTGTGTTCAAGCTTTGAAGAATCCAAAACCCTTTGAAGGATGTTGAAGGCTTGGTTGTGCTTGTTGTTGCTGAGCTGTCTTATATAGGATCTGGGTAGATTGTTTATGTAATCCACTATTGATTGAATCCAAAGCATATGCATTCTCAATCTTTTTAAAAGAAAAGTGTTTTTCAAACCAAGTGAAAAACAACCGATTGTTTTGTCGAAACAACCGATTGTTTTATACTTAGGTGTTTTTAGAAAAGGTTGAAAACTGTTTTTCAAATGGTTGAGCTGTTAAAACTAAAACAACTGATTGATTCATGGAAACAACTGATTGTTTGTTTTGGTACCATAATAGAAATTTTTTTTTAGCTTTGACTGAGCTTTAAATGTTTTAACTGATTACGCTCCAGTCTTTATTGCTTTGACCAATCTTTTAAATGCAATAAATAAGTTTGTTAAGATTTGATAAAAAAACAATATCTTTGAATATATTCAGAAAAACAGATTTGAGTAATAAGATTTTAACACATGTTTTTGAGTTTTTCAAAGAGTTTAGATTGCTTAGAGATTGAGATTGAAAAAAGAGTGTGAGATAGGATTTTTGCTTGTATTGATTTCAGATTTGCTTCTGTAACAAGTGTAATCCTTGTATTCTGTTGAACAAGTTTCTTTGTGTGTTTTGCTGAGAAGTGTTGTGTGTTCTTTAGGGGATCAAGATCAACATTCTTAGTGTTGGTGTGTTGGCCAAGAGAAGTGTGTGTCTTAAGGGGATCAAGGTCACTTTCTTGGTTGTGGTGTAAGTGATCTAGGTTTGATTGCTTAGTGGAATTCCTCAGTGGTTTCTGAGAAGACTGGATGTAGCTCTGGGTTTAGAGTGAACCAATATAAACATCTGTGTGCATTCTCTCTCCCTTAACTCTTTAAATTCAGTTTTGATATTTGTATATTGGTATAAACAACCGATTGTTTCTACGAAACAACCAATTGTTTTTCTGGTGCTGTGCTTTTAGCTTTGTGATTTGGCAAACTTGATTCTTTATCAATTGTTTCTTGAGATAATTTCATTCTTGACTTAAAAGTTTGCGAAAACCCTCTTTAAACAATTCACCCCCCTCTAGTTTAAAGCCATCAATTCTAACAGTAACAGAGATCTTCGAGCTTCATTGATGATCTAAGTCACTTAGGAAATTGAAGAAGAGATACGAGCATCATACCCTAATCTCTTTCTTGGTAAGTTCATTTTCGAGGACGAAAATTTTTGTAGTTGGAAATAATGTGACAGCGTTAAAAAAAAGAAGAAGCGCACAGAACCTACTCCCTCCACCATTGTTCTTTTCTTCTTCTTTTTTCTCTTTCTCTCTCTCTCTCTCCATATTCTCTTCTCAACCTCTCTCTTAATTTTCTCTCCCAATCTTCATCTATTTTAGAATCTGATCGGACCACGTTGTAGCTGGCGAGTTAAGGAACATTTCTACCCAATCAAATTTTCAAACAGAGTAAGTTCTTTTTTACTCTAAATATCCTTTGTTCTCTGTTTTTCCTTAGGATTTAGTCATCACCAAGTCAGTTGAGAAGTTTAATCCTCTCAACTTATTCTATTATATACTAAATTTTTGTTCTATTTGGATAACTTGCATTAGACCCATAAATCTTGAAGCTTATCCAGACTGTGGGGAATAAAATTCTAGAAGTTGCTTGGAAAGCAAGCAATTGAAGTAAGGGAAGCTAAATTTAATTTTTAATAGCACCCTAGAATAGAAGTTCTTAATGCGGAAGGGACGTGGTCCCAATATTCAATTTTTCTTGCAGGGATGTTGTGTGTTTATATATTGGGTTGTTTGTTTATATATTATTTAAATTTGTAAAAATATTATATTTTGATGGTTTAATATTTAAGTGTTGTTTTTTATGTTAATTACGCTTTTGAATATTGTGGATCACTTTTTGAATGATATTGTAAGACGGAATGGTATGGAATTGAATTCATACATTTGAGATAATGTGTGGACTGATGTTTGTTGTGTATTAAGTATTGATGCCTATGTGGTAACAGAGATCTCCGAGCTTCACTAATGATCTATGTCACATATACTAAGATATTAGGTGGTGAGAAGCTGATGGGGGAGTTCATGCACACTGTGACATATTTCAAATAAATGTATTAATGTTATCAAGAATAAATTTACTAATGATCTCCGAGCTTCACTAATGATCTATGTCACATATACTAAGATATCAGGTGGTGAGAAGCTGATGGGGGAGTTCATGCACACTGTGACATATTTCAAATAAATGTATTAATGTTATCAAGAATAAATTTACTTATGTTAAATATAACAATTCTTTTGTTTGTGAACTTTGTCATTTTGCAAAGCAAAAAAGACTTTCTTTTCCTATTAGTACATCTAAATCAAAATTTTTTTTTGATTTGATTCATGTAGATATTTGGGGACCATACTCAATACCATCAATTCATGGTCATAAATATTTCTTGACCATAGTTGATGACTATTCGGGGTACACATGGATTTTTCTTTTGAAACAAAAATCTGAAGTTGTTAAGGTTTTGGAAAATTGTTATTTTTGTTCAAACACAGTTTGAGACAACAATAAAAATAATAAGAAGTGATAATTTTTTTGTCAATAAAGGAATAATACATCAAACATCATGTGTCAATACTCCACAACAAAATGGTCATTTATTAGATGTAGCAAGAGCTCTTATGATACAATCTCATTTACCCAAAATTTATTGGTCATATTCTGTGATACATGATGCGCATATTATAAACATGCTTCCACACATGTTTTAAACTATTCTTCTCCTCATGAAATGCTTCTCAAAACTGATGCAGATTTTAATGGATTAAAGGTGTTTGGTTCTTTATGTTATGTTAGCACTTTGTCAACAAATAGAAGAAAATTTGATCCAAGAGCATCAAAATGTGTTTTTATTGGTTTTTCAAGGGGGACAAAATGATATATTTTGTTGAATATTCAATCAAGAGAAATTTTTGTGTCTAGGGAAGTTGTCTTTTATGAACATGTTTTTCCATACCAAAGGGTTCAAGATACTAGTAATGAAACTAACAGTCCTGACATTGATGATCAAATTTTGTTTGTTGAAGATCAATCTGTCTTAAGTCAGCCATCACAAGCCATTCTTGCACCTTGTGATAATACACCTTGTGATAATGTTGAAAATAGCAGTGATAATAATTGTGAGTCACAAATTGAAGTTTCAGAAGTAGATTGTTCCCATATAGACCAAAACCTCAATGAAAATCATGATATAGAACAAAGTTCTGAATCAGATCCATCTGTCTGAATGAGCACAAGAATAAAAAGACCACCTGAGTATTTAAAGGATTATCATTGTAATCTTAATGTTTTCAGTGCATCTTCAAGAGTTAAATATCCTTTGAATTCTGTTTTGTCTTATAGCAATTTACCACCTTCTTACAAATGTTTTGTTATGTCTTTTTCTTCACATGTTGAGCCAAACACTTATTCTGAAGCTGTGAAACATGACTGTTGGAGAAAAGCTATACAATGTGAGATATCTGCTTTAGAGTCAAATCAAACTTGGGAGACTACTCTTCTGCCTAAGAACAAAGCTGTCATAGGTTGCAAATGGGTATTCAAAATAAAATATAAGGCTTATGGGACAATTGAAAGGTATAAAGCAAGGTTAGTGGAAAAGGGATATACACAAACAGAAGGCATTGACTACTTTGATACTTTCTCTCCAATAACAAAGATGACCACCATAAGGTTGCTTCTTTCTTTAGCTTCTATTTATAATTGGGAATTCAAACAATTAGACATAAACAATGCATTTTTACATGGAGATTTGAAAGAAGATGTATACATGGTTGCTCATTCTGGATTGACTTCTATTCCACCAAGAAAAGTTTGTAAACTAAAAAAGGCTTTATATGGCCTTAAGCAAGCAAGCAGATAATGGTTTGCCAAACTGTCATCATTTTTGCTTTCTATGGGATATACTCAATCTATGAATGATCATTCGTTGTTCATTAATTCTTCTGTGGATCTTTTACAGCATTATTGGTATATGTGGATGATATAATATTGACAGAATATGATAAAAAAAGAGATTGCTCATTGTAATGCAGCGATTAGAATTCTCATATATATCAAAGGGACTCCAAGTCTTGGTCTATTTTTCTCTTCCACTACCTTTGTTCATCTGAAAGCCTTTTGTGATAGTGATTGGGGCACCTATAATGATTCAAGACAATCAGTGACTGGTTTTAGTGTGTATCTTGGGAATTCTCTCATATCTTGGAAATCAAAGAAGCAAGGAACAATATCAAAGAGTTCTTGTGATGCTGAATACAGGGCAATGGCCACTGTTACATGTGAAATTCAATGGCTAACTTATCTTCTTCAAGATTTCAAAGTTCCTTTTGAGCAACCATCTCTTTTATACTGTGACAATGACTCAACAAGATACATTGCAGCAAATCCAGTGTTTTACGAGCGTACAAAACATATAAAAATAGATTGTCACGTGGTCCGGGAAAAATTAAAGAAGGGTCTCATCCATTTGTTTCCCATTTCCACCATAGAGCAACTGATTGATATTTATACCAAAGCTTTAAGTCCTCAATCTTTTAAGAATATTTGTTCCAAGCTGGGTCTCATCAATATTTGCTCCCCAGCTTGTGGCGGGATATTAAAGGATACAGATACCAGAGTTATAGAAGGATCCTAATATTAATTGGGTGTCTTTTCTAATTATCCGTTGTTTCTCTCTATAGAAGATAATAATTTGGTGTCTTTTCTAATTATCAGTTGTTTCTCTTTATAGAGATGAATAACCTTTATTTTGTCTTTGTGTGTTATGATTCTAAAATTTAGTAATTGATTTTTTCCCTCTTTAGTTAAACCTAGAATGAGTGTACTATTTGTATATATTCAGACCATTTGTTTTGATTTGAATAACAAGAAAATGAGATATCCATTCTCATATCTTTTACCTTCCTTTTACTCTTTTATTCAACTCTGTTCTATTTCATAATATGGTATCAGAGCCATTTTCGAGCCTATCCTAACGAGTATTTGTTGGGCTTATTAGGCCACCCGCTATCGGGTTGTTATTGGACCACCCATCATATGTTATCCCACGCACGAATTGTCACTCTCGACGTGAGGGGGGTGTGTTGGAGATCCCTCACAAGATCCTTGTTCACCTTACCATATTAGTTCATCAAATAATTCATCCTTGAATAGAGTTTACTCTCACATTACACAACAAGAAAGGCAAGTTTTTGGTGATCAATCCAAGGCAATGATTGCTACTAGCAAAGGAGGTTATAAAAACAATGTTACGACCTATGGCATGGGTGGTGGATATGGAAGAGAATATACTTCCAAAATTTGCAGTTATTGTGGAAAGACAGGTCATACTATTGATACATGCTATAAAAAGAGTGGTTTTCCACCTCATTTCAAATTTAAAAATCAGAACCATCATCAAAGTCATGTAGCCTTTCACAATATAAATTTTAACAATAATGAGCAGAATCATGAAGGTTCAAAGTCAGAAGTGGAGTCTCAACAAATTGGTTTTACTCCTGAGCAGTATCAAACATTGTTAGCTCTTTTACAACAGGTCAAATCCAGTGACTTTCTAGTCAAGTCTCTGTTATTCCTTCCAACATGACAACACAAACTGGTAATAACTCTATTTCTTCTTTTAGTTCTTGGATTATTGATTGTGGTGCTACTGATCACATTTGTTCATCCTTAACTTACTTCACTTCGTATCATCAAATTGATCCTATTTATGTCAAATTACCAAATGGAAATCAAGTCATCGTCAATTATTCTGGAAGTGTTTTTCTCAATCAAAATCATGTCATAAACAATGTTTTGTATATTCTTTGCTTCACTTTTAATCTTCTTTCAGTAACAAAATTGATTGATAGACTATCATGTGATGGGAAAGCCAGGAAACACTTTGATACTGTATACCTAGATTTTGTTGCTGACCCACGTCATGTAAGATTAGGTTTATGTTCAGATGGGTTCACTCCTTACATCCAAGCTTCAACATCTTCGTATTCTTGTTGGCCAATATTTGTGACTCTTTATAACCTACTCCCTGAAATGTGTATGACTAAACCCATGTTTCTAACTTGTATTATACCTGGTCCAAATAACCCAACCAAGAAAATTGATGTGAACTTGCAACCTCTTATTAATGAGCTTCAACAATTGTGGAATGAGGGCGTTTTAACTTACAATATCTCCAGTAAAGAGAACTTTCTCATGCGAGCTTACTTGATGTGGACAATCAATGATTTTTCAGCGTATGACATGTTGTCTGGATGAGGAACTAAAGGTAAGTTAGCATGTCCTTATTGTATGGTGGACACAAAAGCTTTCACATTGAAACACGGGGGCAAAAGTTCTTGGCTTGACTGTCATCGGTGATTCTTGCCACAAAATCACCCTTTCAGGAGAAGTCATAGGAGGTTTCTCAAAAACAAAGTTGAATTGGATGGTCCACCTTATTTGTTGAATGGGGAGCAATTATGGGAGTTTCTTCGTGACTTTTCGAATGTAATTGATGGTCCATTTGAAACAGTGCATGGCTATGGACAATATCATAATTGGACAAAAAGATTCATATTCTGGGATCTTCCATATTGGAAATACAATTTGTTAAGACAACCTTGATGTGATGCACATAGAAAATAACTTTTTTGACAATGTCTTTACCACTGTTATGGATGTTAAGGGTAAAACCAAAGATAATGAAAAGGCAAGAATGGATGTCGTTGAATACTGTTTACGTGGAGACTTGGAGTTGGTGCAATTACAAAACAAGAAGTTAGCAAAGTCAAAAGCTAATTACACGTTCACAACCAAAGATGCAAAAGAAATTTACAAATGGATAACTAAGCTAAAGATGTCGAATGGTTATGCCTCTAACATTGCAAGGCATGAAAAATCATGATTGTCATGTTTTCATGGAGTGTTTACTCCCAATTGCATTCTGGTCATTACCTAAATTTGTGTGGACTGCATTTGCTGAAATAAGTCGATTTTTTAGAGATTTATGTTCAAATACATTAAGGGAGAATGATTTAGTTCGGATGCAAGAAAATATACCAATCATCTTATGTAAGTTGGAACGAATCTTCCCACCAGGCTTTTTTGATTCAATGGAACACCATGTTATTCATTTTCCTATGAAAGCAATCCTTGGAGGTCCAGTTCAATAATGATGAATGTATCCTTTTGAAAGGTACAAACATGTAATTATTTTCAATGTTAACCATTCAACACTAAACATGTAATTCTTCTTTATTCTAGGATGATGAGAGATGCAAAGAGATCAGTTGGTAATTTGGCAAGGGTCGAAGGTTCAATTTGTGCATTCTACTTACACAGGGAGATCACATATTTTTGTTCTCATCATTTTAAATAAGATAGTTTGTTGTCAAACACAACTTTGAGAAATGACCCTCGAGTTTGTTCAAAAGAGGATGATGAATCAACATTCTCAATATTGAAAAAATGTAGACAACCTAGTGGTTCGAGCAAACATTATTATTTGAGTGATGAAGAATTTCTTTCTGCTCATGTTCATATTCTCATCAATTGCAATGAGGTGAAACCAATTCTAGAGTAAGTTAAATATCCTCTAATTTGAAATCATTTTTTGCTTATAAATGATTGTATTCAATTAGTAATGACATGTTTTTTAAGACTACTTTTGCAAGTTTACTCCAACAACAATCAAGAACCTTCCACTATCATACACGAGTACTTTCCTAAATGGTTCAAGAACTATGTAAGTGTAATGTGTTATTGTGAAAGCTTATATTTCATTACTTTTTCACAAATTCATATCAATGATGAAGAATGTATAGGTTGCTGATGAAAGGAATGGGGTACTAGACCAAAACATGAAAGCACTAGCTTGGGGTCCAGATTCATGTGCAACAGAATGGAACATGTACTTTTTTAATGGTTATAAGTTTCATACAAAGACATGGGGTGAAGACAAAAGGACCATCAATTGTAGCGTGCATATCAAAGGGGTCACAGGCAATGGACAAGATGACTTCTATGGCGTAATCCAACATATTTATGAATCAAAATATATTGAAATAACTAAGAAGATTCCTCTTTTCTATTGTGAATGGTTTGATCCTAGAATGGATGTTGGGACTAGAGTTAATCCAACATATAATCTTGTATAAATTAAAATAAGTGGAAGATACATTCACTATGATCCCTTCATCTTGTCCCAAAAAGCCAAACAGGTTTACTACGTCCCTTATCCAAAGATATGTAAGAACTTTCGTGGGAGGTGTGTGGTCATCACAACAAAACCCCGAGGTTATGTTGAAGTTGACCATATACCAGATGAATCACTGTATCAAGCTGATGAAATGTCACATGTCTTACCAATTATAACAATTGAATTTGTAGAAGGCTTAGTTGATACCTCCATTCTTCAGGCAATTGATGACAATGATATCCAACCATCACACGATGAAGATGACGAAAATCTTAACCAATCAACCTCAGATAATGAGGAAAAAGATTCAAACTTTGATAAAATGGACGACTAAAGTATATATAAATTGTTTTTAACACTTTATCAACATTGACAATCTTACAAAATTTAGATGTTATATTGTTATTTTTTTGGTTGCAAAAATGGTTAGGACTAGGGGTAAAGATGGGTCGGTGCTCAGATGTGGCAATATACGGTGTGGAGTTTCCACATCGATGCATGGCCATCTAGCCATAGAGCTTGGAAACATCCCCTATTCATCCTCATTCCCCATAACTGACGGTCAGAAAAGTATTCCACATCCCTCCACCCCTTCATCCTCCTTCCCCTCATCGTCCACCCCCTCTTCTTATACACCTTCTTCATCGAGTGAGCAACACTCATTTAATCGATCATCTTTGTTATGTACAACTTCAGTTCCTCCTATCGTTGTTAAGGAACATGTTTTACCACGACCTATGTTTAATCACCCCCCATCACACATGCCAACACTTCATGCCACTACAACTCCATTACCTATAGTCACTCCCCATCCAGGTCCACCATTGCAGTCCTATTCTTCAGTCCACACGACTCATGCTCCCTCAGTCCACACGAATCATGCTTCCTCAATCCAAAGGACTCATGCTCCTTCACTCCACAAGACTCATGCTCCTTCAGTCCACACTAGCTCGATTCCCCCAGTCCATACTACTTTTGATCCCTCGCCTGTCCCCATCCATGAAGTCTCAGTCCATCCCATTGTTGTCAGAACCATGATCTCCCTCATGAGGAAGTGCAGCGTGATGCTAATGGGAGGGTCATCATTCGACTAATGGATAAAGGGTATGCAATTTTTTTTATTCATATTGTAATTTATGGTTAAAAATGAGATGCAATTGGACACCTAATCATTATAATATTGAGGCGATTGGACATGCAATTAGGTCACAATTTAGAGGGCCTTACCACCATTATGAAGCCATGGGTGAGAACATCCAACTTAGATTGTGGATTGAATTTAAGGTCAGCTTTATTATTAGTTACAACGAATAACAATTTATTTATGCTTAAATATTATGATATTAATATAATTGTTCTTCATTTTTTTATACTAGAGTGACTTGGGCCCCTCATGATGAGTGGCAAATTAGAAAGATTTACGAGTCAAAAGTCAGGAAACAACTATGTGACATGCTTAGTAAAGCTCGTGCAAAGGGTTCTAGACCTACTTGGATAAGAGAAGCATGGGGTGAACTTTTGAACTATTGGGATACCCAAAATTCAAAGACAAATCATCCTAGAACAAAATCAATCGATCTTCGGTTAAAGGTGGAGCATTGCATTCAAGTGGCCGAAAAACACACTTGGATATTGCATTAGGCCTAATAAATATTACTCATTCCCTATGTGTAAGAAATTATATGTAATTCAGTTCAGATGTATAAGACATAAATTCTTCGTAACCATAATACCTTTCTCAGGAACGTAAATATGGACAACCTGTTGAACCAAATGAATTATCCCTCGTCACTCACACAAACAAGAAGGGTGATTAGGTAGATGGTCGTTCCCAAGAGACTTATGTAAGTAATTATTTTGTTTTAAATTTAATACTTCATTAACTTTTTAAATTTAAATGACTAACATTTACTATTTCCTTTACTCTTAGGAAACCTATCATGAGCGGTTGAGGATGATGTGATCAGGGAGTTTAGAAAGATCAACTCCTGGTATCTCTCCTATTTATGCAAAAATAAAGCTTCAGTGTTGGAAAGATGTTGTTGGAGGGAAGAGTAGAGGTAGAGTTTATGGCACTGGGGATTTGGCTGCTAACTTTTGCCATGGTGCCTCATCCCTCACTCAACCCTCTATATTAGCTTCTAGTGTTGATCATGATGATCAACTAGCTGAGAATGCACAACTTAAACAACAAATCTTAGAAGCAAATGCAAAAGCAGACAAGGTTGATAAGAGGAGTGCACAGTTAGAGGACACAGTGAGGTTGATGCAACAACAATTAGCTATGATGATGGAAAAACATGTTGCAGACACTTCTACAAGTACTAGTCAGGTTCACCCCCACTATGTCGAAAACTTTGATGATCACCATGTTCTTTGATTACCACTTCTATTGTAAGTTAAATTACTTGTTTATTTTGTTCTACATTTTATTTTAGTAAATATATTTTTATTTCATTTTAATTATTGTTATTTTTTTTCAGGTACTTTCCATTGTTTTCATTGCTCACTTAGTCTTATGCTTTGGGAAACATTATATGTATTAAATTGAAGACTTTTTTTAACTATGTAATATTGACAAAATATTCGTACTTCTTTCAGTTAGTACATTCACTTGACAAAAGTACTTTTTACATTCAGAGTGATTGGATGATTAAAATGCACAATGTTTTATATTTGTAAATTTGTAAATGGTGGATGGTAAATTTGTAAATGGTTGGATAGGTGATGTTTAAATGTGGATGAAATTTGGATAGCTTATAGTGGATGTGATAATAGAATTTTGCAGGTTAGTATGAATGTGAGAATGAGATTCTAAATAGGACCATCAACTCTTTTTTTATGCTATGCATGGAAGCAAGGACTAATCCCTAACCAAGTCCACTTTTACCATAGCTAGGGTTTAACCATCTCTAAGTCATAATGAGCTAGCTAGGACTTAGCCCATGCATGTTCATAATGGGGTTAAGATTTAAGAAGGGTCTAACCCTCTCTAGGCTAGACTAAGTGATGAATAACGATGCTTATCTGCTTGAGTCACTATGCAAACGCCTTCTGCTCCATAAATGTCTGGAATCTAGAACTACGCTTGCTGGGAAGCGGAATGTAAGTGTTTTTGTTCATTATATAGATGTATCATTTTTTGCCAACTTTCTTCGTTATTACATGTCTAGAATATCTGAAGCTACCAATTTGTTAATAGGTATAATCTCTACCATAATTAGTTATTTTTTTAAACGATTTATTATTGTCTTAAAATCAAGACTACAAGGATATTGATTCCTTCGAAAATTTTGTCAATACAACGCTGCGACTGTTTTTCTTGGTTTTTAGACTATTGAATTATGTTTGATCTATCTATTTTGACGTGCCGAAATTTAGTGTCCCTAAAAGATTAAAACAGTTATCATTTTTCAATGTAATAAATACTTTATTTAAAATAATTGGATAAATGAAAACCAATAAAAATGTATAATATTAAATCACATACTTCATTGATGATATTGTAGTCCAACTAGATTGATGAAAATGACAAGTTTACATACTCTTCATGATACCTACAAATTCTTCAATGTCGTCTAACTTCTCATTTGAGAGGCCTGCAAAACAGGGATCGTCAATTAAGAATCAGAATTAATGAGTTTAACTAGCAAAAGTTGATGTAAGTTGCCTTTAGCAGAATGTACAGCAGACAGATCCATTTCTGTGCTATAGATCCTTTTTGTTTTCATTTGGTCAGTCTCTTCAATCATGCTGGAGTTTAACTTTCCCATCTTCATTTCAAGTTCTGAGGCGGTGGCCACAATCTCTATATCAATCAATGGTTTATATAAAGATCTGTCAACTCATACACTTAATATGATATCAACATATTTGACAATAATTCAACCAGAAAATACAATCCCCCCACCACCATCATATTGTTTACAGAAAACAATATAGGACACCCAGAAAATGTTGTTAGCATTATTTGGCAGGAGCTTAACATCCCAATCCACAGGCACCAATTGTGGTGCCCCCTAAATACTTGGTGCGGT